>NW_027167865.1:0-107781 GCF_040954835.1 Lepisosteus oculatus
GCGTTTTTCAGGCTGCAGAATCTCATTGTAACTGCTAGGCTCAGAAGAGCCCACACACTCAGCTCTTAACCCCAGTGTGCAGAAAGTGTCAAAACGTGTCTTTCAGCAGAAATAAACGTGTTTCAACAAGTTTGGTCACCCCCATGTAAGTTATGGGGCAGTTACAGTACACTTTTCAAAACGTGTTTTTCAGCCCGAAATAAACGCGTTTTTTCAGACAACTGAATCCCTATTTAACTGCAAGGCTCAGAAGAGCCCACACACTCTGCTCTTAACCCCAGTGTGCAGAAAGTGTCAAAACGTGTTTTTCAGCAGAAATAAACATGTTTCTGCAAGTTTGGTCAACCCCATGTAAGTTATGGGGCAGTTACAGTACACTTTTCAAAACGTGTTTTTCAGCCCGAAATAAACGCGTTTTTTCAGACAACTGAATCCCTATTTAACTGCAAGGCTCAGAAGAGCCCACACACTCTGCTCTTAACCCCAGTGTGCAGAAAGTGTCAAAACGTGTTTTTCAGCAGAAATAAACATGTTTCTGCAAGTTTGGTCAACCCCATGTAAGTTATGGGGCAGTTACAGTACACTTTTCAAAACGTGTTTTTCAGCCCGAAATAAACGCGTTTTTTCAGACAACTGAATCCCTATGTAACTGCAAGGCTCAGAAGAGCCCACACACTCTGCTCTTAACCCCAGTGTGCAGAAAGTGTCAAAACGTGTTTTTCAGCAGAAATAAACATGTTTCTGCAAGTTTGGTCAACCCCATGGAAGCTATGGGGCAGTTACAGTACACTTTTCAAAACGTGTTTTTCAGCCCGAGATAAACGCGTTTTTTCAGGCAACTGAATTCCCATGTAACTGCAAGGCTCAGAAGAGCCCACACACTCTGCTCTTAACCCCAGTGTGCAGAAAGTGTCAAAACGTGTTTTTCAGCAGAAATAAACATGTTTCTGCAAGTTTGGTCAACCCCATGGAAGCTATGGGGCAGTTACAGTACACTTTTCAAAACGTGTTTTTCAGCCCGAGATAAACGCGTTTTTTCAGGCAACTGAATTCCCATGTAACTGCAAGGCTCAGAAGAGCCCACACACTCAGCTCTTAACCCCAGTGTGCAGAAAGAGTCAAAACGTGTTTTTCAGCAGAAATAAACATGTTTCTGCAAGTTTGGTCACAAACATGTAAGTTTTGGGGCAGTAACAGCACACTTTTCAAAACGGTTTTTTAAGCCCGAAATAAACGCGTTTTTCAGGCTGCAGAATCTCATTGTAACTGCTAGGCTCAGAAGAGCCCACACACTCAGCTCTTAACCCCAGTGTGCAGAAAGTGTCAAAACGTGTCTTTCAGCAGAAATAAACGTGTTTCAACAAGTTTGGTCACCCCCATGTAAGTTATGGGGCAGTTACAGTACACTTTTCAAAACGTGTTTTTCAGCCCGAAATAAACGCGTTTTTTCAGACAACTGAATCCCTATTTAACTGCAAGGCTCAGAAGAGCCCACACACTCTGCTCTTAACCCCAGTGTGCAGAAAGTGTCAAAACGTGTTTTTCAGCAGAAATAAACATGTTTCTGCAAGTTTGGTCAACCCCATGTAAGTTATGGGGCAGTTACAGTACACTTTTCAAAACGTGTTTTTCAGCCCGAAATAAACGCGTTTTTTCAGACAACTGAATCCCTATTTAACTGCAAGGCTCAGAAGAGCCCACACACTCTGCTCTTAACCCCAGTGTGCAGAAAGGGTCAAAACGTGTTTTTCAGCAGAAATAAACATGTTTCTGCAAGTTTGGTCAACCCCATGTAAGTTATGGGGCAGTTACAGTACACTTTTCAAAACGTGTTTTTCAGCCCGAAATAAACGCGTTTTTTCAGACAACTGAATCCCTATGTAACTGCAAGGCTCAGAAGAGCCCACACACTCTGCTCTTAACCCCAGTGTGCAGAAAGTGTCAAAACGTGTTTTTCAGCAGAAATAAACATGTTTCTGCAAGTTTGGTCAACCCCATGTAAGCTATGGGGCAGTTACAGTACACTTTTCAAAACATGTTTTTCAGCCCGAAATAAACGCGTTTTTTCAGACAACTGAATCCCTATGTAACTGCAAGGCTCAGAAGAGCCCACACACTCTGCTCTTAACCCCAGTGTGCAGAAAGTGTCAAAACGTGTTTTTCAGCAGAAATAAACGTGTTTCAGCAAGTTTGGTCACCCCCATGTAAGTTATGGGGCAGTTACAGTACACTTTTCAAAACGTGTTTTTCATCCCGAAATAAACGCGTTTTTTCAGACAACTGAATCCCTATGTAACTGCAAGGCTCAGAAGAGCCCACACACTCTGCTCTTAACCCCAGTGTGCAGAAAGTGTCAAAACGTGTTTTTCAGCAGAAATAAACATGTTTCTGCAAGTTTGGTCAACCCCATGTAAGTTATGGGGCAGTTACAGTACACTTTTCAAAACGTGTTTTACAGCCCGAAATAAACTCGTTTTTTCAGACAACTGAATCCCTATGTAACTGCAAGGCTCAGAAGAGCCCACACACTCTGCTCTTAACCCCAGTGTGCAGAAAGTGTCAAAACGTGTTTTTCAGCAGAAATAAACATGTTTCTGCAAGTTTGGTCAACCCCATGGAAGCTATGGGGCAGTTACAGTACACTTTTCAAAACGTGTTTTTCAGCCCGAAATAAACACGTTTTTTCAGACCACTGAATCCCTATTTAACTGCAAGGCTCAGAAGAGCCCACACACTCTGCTCTTAACCCCAGTGTGCAGAAAGTGTCAAAACGTGTTTTTCAGCAGAAATAAACATGTTTCTGCAAGTTTGGTCAACCCCATGTAAGTTATGGGGCAGTTACAGTACACTTTTCAAAACGTGTTTTTCAGCCAGAAATAAACGCGTTTTTTCAGACAACTGAATCCCTATGTAACTGCAAGGCTCAGAAGAGCCCACACACTCTGCTCTTAACCCCAGTGTGCAGAAAGTGTCAAAACGTGTTTTTCAGCAGAAATAAACATGTTTCTGCAAGTTTGGTCAACCCCATGTAAGCTATGGGGCAGTTACAGTACACTTTTCAAAACATGTTTTTCAGCCCGAAATAAACGCGTTTTTTCAGACAACTGAATCCCTATGTAACTGCAAGGCTCAGAAGAGCCCACACACTCTGCTCTTAACCCCAGTGTGCAGAAAGTGTCAAAACGTGTTTTTCAGCAGAAATAAACGTGTTTCAGCAAGTTTGGTCACCCCCATGTAAGTTATGGGGCAGTTACAGTACACTTTTCAAAACATGTTTTTCATCCCGAAATAAACGCGTTTTTTCAGACAACTGAATCCCTATGTAACTGCAAGGCTCAGAAGAGCCCACACACTCTGCTCTTAACCCCAGTGTGCAGAAAGTGTCAAAACGTGTTTCTCAGCAGAAATAAACGTGTTTCAGCAAGTTTGGTCACCCCCATGTAAGTTATGGGGCAGTTACAGTACACTTTTCAAAACGTGTTTTTCATCCCGAAATAAACGCGTTTTTTCAGACAACTGAATCCCTATGTAACTGCAAGGCTCAGAAGAGCCCACACACTCTGCTCTTAACCCCAGTGTGCAGAAAGTGTCAAAACGTGTTTTTCAGCAGAAATAAACATGTTTCTGCAAGTTTGGTCAACCCCATGGAAGCTATGGGGCAGTTACAGTACACTTTTCAAAACGTGTTTTTCAGCCCGAAATAAACGCGTTTTTTCAGACAACTGAATCCCTATGTAACTGCAAGGCTCAGAAGAGCCCACACACTCTGCTCTTAACCCCAGTGTGCAGAAAGTGTCAAAACGTGTTTTTCAGCAGAAATAAACATGTTTCTGCAAGTTTGGTCAACCCCATGTAAGTTGTGGGGCAGTTACAGTACACTTTTCAAAACGTGTTTTACAGCCCGAAATAAACTCGTTTTTTCAGACAACTGAATCCCTATGTAACTGCAAGGCTCAGAAGAGCCCACACACTCTGCTCTTAACCCCAGTGTGCAGAAAGTGTCAAAACGTGTTTTTCAGCAGAAATAAACATGTTTCTGCAAGTTTGGTCACAAACATGTAAGTTATGGGGCAGTAACAGCACACTTTTCAAAACGTGTTTTTCATCCCGAAATAAACGCCTTTTTTCAGGCAACTGAAATCCCATGTAACTGCAAGGCTCAGACGAGCCCACACACTCAGCTCTTAACCCCAGTGTGCAGAAAGAGTCAAAACGTGTTTTTCAGCAGAAATAAACATGTTTCTGCAAGTTTGGTAACCCCCATGTAAGTTTTGGGGCAGTAACAGCACACTTTTCAAAACGGGTTTATCAGCCCGAAATAAACGCGTTTTTCAGGCTGCAGAATCTCATTGTAACTGCTAGGCTCAGAAGAGCCCACACACTCAGCTCTTAACCCCAGTGTGCAGAAACTGTCAAAACGTGTTTTTCAGCAGAAATAAACATGTTTCTGCAAGTTTGGTCACAAACATGTAAGTTTTGGGGCAGTAACAGTACACTTTTCAAAACGGGTTTTTCAGCCCGAAATAAACGCGTTTTTAAGGCTGCAGAATCTCATTGTAACTGCTAGGCTCAGAAGAGCCCACACACTCAGCTCTTAACCCCAGTGTGCAGAAAGTGTCAAAACGTGTTTTTCAGCAGAAATAAACATGTTTCTGCAAGTTTGGTCAACCCCATGTAAGTTATGGGGCAGTTACAGTACACTTTTCAAAACGTGTTTTTCAGCCCGAAATAAACTCGTTTTTTCAGACAACTGAATCCCTATGTAACTGCAAGGCTCAGAAGAGCCCACACACTCTGCTCTTAACCCCAGTGTGCAGATAGTGTCAAAACGTGTTTTTCAGCAGAAATAAACATGTTTCTGCAAGTTTGGTCAACCCCATGGAAGCTATGGGGCAGTTACAGTACACTTTTCAAAACGTGTTTTTCAGCCCGAGATAAACGCGTTTTTTCAGGCAACTGAATTCCCATGTAACTGCAAGGCTCAGAAGAGCCCACACACTCTGCTCTTAACCCCAGTGTGCAGAAAGTGTCAAAACGTGTTTTTCAGCAGAAATAAACATGTTTCTGCAAGTTTGGTCAACCCCATGGAAGCTATGGGGCAGTTACAGTACACTTTTCAAAACGTGTTTTTCAGCCCGAGATAAACGCGTTTTTTCAGGCAACTGAATTCCCATGTAACTGCAAGGCTCAGAAGAGCCCACACACTCAGCTCTTAACCCCAGTGTGCAGAAAGAGTCAAAACGTGTTTTTCAGCAGAAATAAACATGTTTCTGCAAGTTTGGTCACAAACATGTAAGTTTTGGGGCAGTAACAGCACACTTTTCAAAACGGTTTTTTAAGCCCGAAATAAACGCGTTTTTCAGGCTGCAGAATCTCATTGTAACTGCTAGGCTCAGAAGAGCCCACACACTCAGCTCTTAACCCCAGTGTGCAGAAAGTGTCAAAACGTGTCTTTCAGCAGAAATAAACGTGTTTCAACAAGTTTGGTCACCCCCATGTAAGTTATGGGGCAGTTACAGTACACTTTTCAAAACGTGTTTTTCAGCCCGAAATAAACGCGTTTTTTCAGACAACTGAATCCCTATTTAACTGCAAGGCTCAGAAGAGCCCACACACTCTGCTCTTAACCCCAGTGTGCAGAAAGTGTCAAAACGTGTTTTTCAGCAGAAATAAACATGTTTCTGCAAGTTTGGTCAACCCCATGTAAGTTATGGGGCAGTTACAGTACACTTTTCAAAACGTGTTTTTCAGCCCGAAATAAACGCGTTTTTTCAGACAACTGAATCCCTATTTAACTGCAAGGCTCAGAAGAGCCCACACACTCTGCTCTTAACCCCAGTGTGCAGAAAGTGTCAAAACGTGTTTTTCAGCAGAAATAAACATGTTTCTGCAAGTTTGGTCAACCCCATGTAAGTTATGGGGCAGTTACAGTACACTTTTCAAAACGTGTTTTTCAGCCCGAAATAAACGCGTTTTTTCAGACAACTGAATCCCTATGTAACTGCAAGGCTCAGAAGAGCCCACACACTCTGCTCTTAACCCCAGTGTGCAGAAAGTGTCAAAACGTGTTTTTCAGCAGAAATAAACATGTTTCTGCAAGTTTGGTCAACCCCATGTAAGCTATGGGGCAGTTACAGTACACTTTTCAAAACATGTTTTTCAGCCCGAAATAAACGCGTTTTTTCAGACAACTGAATCCCTATGTAACTGCAAGGCTCAGAAGAGCCCACACACTCTGCTCTTAACCCCAGTGTGCAGAAAGTGTCAAAACGTGTTTTTCAGCAGAAATAAACGTGTTTCAGCAAGTTTGGTCACCCCCATGTAAGTTATGGGGCAGTTACAGTACACTTTTCAAAACGTGTTTTTCATCCCGAAATAAACGCGTTTTTTCAGACAACTGAATCCCTATGTAACTGCAAGGCTCAGAAGAGCCCACACACTCTGCTCTTAACCCCAGTGTGCAGAAAGTGTCAAAACGTGTTTTTCAGCAGAAATAAACATGTTTCTGCAAGTTTGGTCAACCCCATGTAAGTTATGGAGCAGTTACAGTACACTTTTCAAAACGTGTTTTACAGCCCGAAATAAACTCGTTTTTTCAGACAACTGAATCCCTATGTAACTGCAAGGCTCAGAAGAGCCCACACACTCTGCTCTTAACCCCAGTGTGCAGAAAGTGTCAAAACGTGTTTTTCAGCAGAAATAAACGTGTTTCAGCAAGTTTGGTCACCCCCATGTAAGTTATGGGGCAGTTACAGTACACTTTTCAAAACGTGTTTTTCATCCCGAAATAAACGCGTTTTTTCAGACAACTGAATCCCTATGTAACTGCAAGGCTCAGAAGAGCCCACACACTCTGCTCTTAACCCCAGTGTGCAGAAAGTGTCAAAACGTGTTTTTCAGCAGAAATAAACATGTTTCTGCAAGTTTGGTCAACCCCATGTAAGTTATGGGGCAGTTACAGTACACTTTTCAAAACGTGTTTTACAGCCCGAAATGAACTCGTTTTTTCAGACAACTGAATCCCTATGTAACTGCAAGGCTCAGAAGAGCCCACACACTCTGCTCTTAACCCCAGTGTGCAGAAAGTGTCAAAACGTGTTTTTCAGCAGAAATAAACATGTTTCTGCAAGTTTGGTCAACCCCATGGAAGCTATGGGGCAGTTACAGTACACTTTTCAAAACGTGTTTTTCAGCCCGAAATAAACGCGTTTTTTCAGACCACTGAATCCCTATTTAACTGCAAGGCTCAGAAGAGCCCACACACTCTGCTCTTAACCCCAGTGTGCAGAAAGTGTCAAAACGTGTTTTTCAGCAGAAATAAACATGTTTCTGCAAGTTTGGTCAACCCCATGTAAGTTATGGGGCAGTTACAGTACACTTTTCAAAACGTGTTTTTCAGCCCGAAATAAACGCGTTTTTAAGGCTGCAGAATCTCATTGTAACTGCTAGGCTCAGAAGAGCCCACACACTCAGCTCTTAACCCCAGTGTGCAGAAAGTGTCAAAACGTGTTTTTCAGCAGAAATAAACATGTTTCTGCAAGTTTGGTCAACCCCATGTAAGTTATGGGGCAGTTACAGTACACTTTTCAAAACGTGTTTTTCAGCCCGAAATAAACTCGTTTTTTCAGACAACTGAATCCCTATGTAACTGCAAGGCTCAGAAGAGCCCACACACTCTGCTCTTAACCCCAGTGTGCAGATAGTGTCAAAACGTGTTTTTCAGCAGAAATAAACATGTTTCTGCAAGTTTGGTCAACCCCATGGAAGCTATGGGGCAGTTACAGTACACTTTTCAAAACGTGTTTTTCAGCCCGAGATAAACGCGTTTTTTCAGGCAACTGAATTCCCATGTAACTGCAAGGCTCAGAAGAGCCCACACACTCTGCTCTTAACCCCAGTGTGCAGAAAGTGTCAAAACGTGTTTTTCAGCAGAAATAAACATGTTTCTGCAAGTTTGGTCAACCCCATGGAAGCTATGGGGCAGTTACAGTACACTTTTCAAAACGTGTTTTTCAGCCCGAGATAAACGCGTTTTTTCAGGCAACTGAATTCCCATGTAACTGCAAGGCTCAGAAGAGCCCACACACTCAGCTCTTAACCCCAGTGTGCAGAAAGAGTCAAAACGTGTTTTTCAGCAGAAATAAACATGTTTCTGCAAGTTTGGTCACAAACATGTAAGTTTTGGGGCAGTAACAGCACACTTTTCAAAACGGTTTTTTAAGCCCGAAATAAACGCGTTTTTCAGGCTGCAGAATCTCATTGTAACTGCTAGGCTCAGAAGAGCCCACACACTCAGCTCTTAACCCCAGTGTGCAGAAAGTGTCAAAACGTGTCTTTCAGCAGAAATAAACGTGTTTCAACAAGTTTGGTCACCCCCATGTAAGTTATGGGGCAGTTACAGTACACTTTTCAAAACGTGTTTTTCAGCCCGAAATAAACGCGTTTTTTCAGACAACTGAATCCCTATTTAACTGCAAGGCTCAGAAGAGCCCACACACTCTGCTCTTAACCCCAGTGTGCAGAAAGTGTCAAAACGTGTTTTTCAGCAGAAATAAACATGTTTCTGCAAGTTTGGTCAACCCCATGTAAGTTATGGGGCAGTTACAGTACACTTTTCAAAACGTGTTTTTCAGCCCGAAATAAACGCGTTTTTTCAGACAACTGAATCCCTATTTAACTGCAAGGCTCAGAAGAGCCCACACACTCTGCTCTTAACCCCAGTGTGCAGAAAAGTGTCAAAACGTGTTTTTCAGCAGAAATAAACATGTTTCTGCAAGTTTGGTCAACCCCATGTAAGTTATGGGGCAGTTACAGTACACTTTTCAAAACGTGTTTTTCAGCCCGAAATAAACGCGTTTTTTCAGACAACTGAATCCCTATGTAACTGCAAGGCTCAGAAGAGCCCACACACTCTGCTCTTAACCCCAGTGTGCAGAAAGTGTCAAAACGTGTTTTTCAGCAGAAATAAACATGTTTCTGCAAGTTTGGTCAACCCCATGTAAGCTATGGGGCAGTTACAGTACACTTTTCAAAACATGTTTTTCAGCCCGAAATAAACGCGTTTTTTCAGACAACTGAATCCCTATGTAACTGCAAGGCTCAGAAGAGCCCACACACTCTGCTCTTAACCCCAGTGTGCAGAAAGTGTCAAAACGTGTTTTTTCAGCAGAAATAAACGTGTTTCAGCAAGTTTGGTCACCCCCATGTAAGTTATGGGGCAGTTACAGTACACTTTTCAAAACGTGTTTTTCATCCCGAAATAAACGCGTTTTTTCAGACAACTGAATCCCTATGTAACTGCAAGGCTCAGAAGAGCCCACACACTCTGCTCTTAACCCCAGTGTGCAGAAAGTGTCAAAACGTGTTTTTCAGCAGAAATAAACATGTTTCTGCAAGTTTGGTCAACCCCATGTAAGTTATGGGGCAGTTACAGTACACTTTTCAAAACGTGTTTTACAGCCCGAAATAAAACTCGTTTTTTCAGACAACTGAATCCCTATGTAACTGCAAGGCTCAGAAGAGCCCACACACTCTGCTCTTAACCCCAGTGTGCAGAAAGTGTCAAAACGTGTTTTTCAGCAGAAATAAACGTGTTTCAGCAAGTTTGGTCACCCCCATGTAAGTTATGGGGCAGTTACAGTACACTTTTCAAAACGTGTTTTTCATCCCGAAATAAACGCGTTTTTTCAGACAACTGAATCCCTATGTAACTGCAAGGCTCAGAAGAGCCCACACACTCTGCTCTTAACCCCAGTGTGCAGAAAGTGTCAAAACGTGTTTTTCAGCAGAAATAAACATGTTTCTGCAAGTTTGGTCAACCCCATGTAAGTTATGGGGCAGTTACAGTACACTTTTCAAAACGTGTTTTACAGCCCGAAATGAACTCGTTTTTTCAGACAACTGAATCCCTATGTAACTGCAAGGCTCAGAAGAGCCCACACACTCTGCTCTTAACCCCAGTGTGCAGAAAGTGTCAAAACGTGTTTTTCAGCAGAAATAAACATGTTTCTGCAAGTTTGGTCAACCCCATGGAAGCTATGGGGCAGTTACAGTACACTTTTCAAAACGTGTTTTCAGCCCGAAATAAACGCGTTTTTTCAGACCACTGAATCCCTATTTAACTGCAAGGCTCAGAAGAGCCCACACACTCTGCTCTTAACCCCAGTGTGCAGAAAGTGTCAAAACGTGTTTTTCAGCAGAAATAAACATGTTTCTGCAAGTTTGGTCAACCCCATGTAAGTTATGGGGCAGTTACAGTACACTTTTCAAAACGTGTTTTTCAGCCAGAAATAAACGCGTTTTTTCAGACAACTGAATCCCTATGTAACTGCAAGGCTCAGAAGAGCCCACACACTCTGCTCTTAACCCCAGTGTGCAGAAAGTGTCAAAACGTGTTTTTCAGCAGAAATAAACATGTTTCTGCAAGTTTGGTCAACCCCATGTAAGCTATGGGGCAGTTACAGTACACTTTTCAAAACATGTTTTTCAGCCCGAAATAAACGCGTTTTTTCAGACAACTGAATCCCTATGTAACTGCAAGGCTCAGAAGAGCCCACACACTCTGCTCTTAACCCCAGTGTGCAGAAAGTGTCAAAACGTGTTTTTCAGCAGAAATAAACGTGTTTCAGCAAGTTTGGTCACCCCCATGTAAGTTATGGGGCAGTTACAGTACACTTTTCAAAACATGTTTTTCATCCCGAAATAAACGCGTTTTTTCAGACAACTGAATCCCTATGTAACTGCAAGGCTCAGAAGAGCCCACACACTCTGCTCTTAACCCCAGTGTGCAGAAAGTGTCAAAACGTGTTTTTCAGCAGAAATAAACATGTTTCTGCAAGTTTGGTCAACCCCATGTAAGTTATGGGGCAGTTACAGTACACTTTTCAAAACGTGTTTTACAGCCCGAAATAAACTCGTTTTTTCAGACAACTGAATCCCTATGTAACTGCAAGGCTCAGAAGAGCCCACACACTCTGCTCTTAACCCCAGTGTGCAGAAAGTGTCAAAACGTGTTTTTCAGCAGAAATAAACATGTTTCTGCAAGTTTGGTCAACCCCATGGAAGCTATGGGGCAGTTACAGTACACTTTTCAAAACGTGTTTTTCAGCCCGAAATAAACGCGTTTTTTCAGACAACTGAATCCCTATGTAACTGCAAGGCTCAGAAGAGCCCACACACTCTGCTCTTAACCCCAGTGTGCAGAAAGTGTCAAAACGTGTTTTTCAGCAGAAATAAACATGTTTCTGCAAGTTTGGTCAACCCCATGTAAGTTATGGGGCAGTTACAGTACACTTTTCAAAAACGTGTTTTTCAGCCCGAAATAAACGCGTTTTTTCAGACAACTGAATCCCTATGTAACTGCAAGGCTCAGAAGAGCCCACACACTCTGCTCTTAACCCCAGTGTGCAGAAAGTGTCAAAACGTGTTTTTCAGCAGAAATAAACATGTTTCTGCAAGTTTGGTCAACCCCATGTAAGTTATGGGGCAGTTACAGTACACTTTTCAAAACGTGTTTTACAGCCCGAAATAAACTCGTTTTTTCAGACAACTGAATCCCTATGTAACTGAGAGGCTCAGAAGAGCCCACACACTCTGCTCTTAACCCCAGTGTGCAGAAAGTGTCAAAACGTGTTTTTCAGCAGAAATAAACGTGTTTCAGCAAGTTTGGTCACCCCCATGTAAGTTATGGGGCAGTTACAGTACACTTTTCAAAACGTGTTTTTCATCCCGAAATAAACGCGTTTTTTCAGACAACTGAATCCCTATGTAACTGCAAGGCTCAGAAGAGCCCACACACTCTGCTCTTAACCCCAGTGTGCAGAAAGTGTCAAAACGTGTTTTTCAGCAGAAATAAACATGTTTCTGCAAGTTTGGTCAACCCCATGTAAGTTATGGGGCAGTTACAGTACACTTTTCAAAACGTGTTTTACAGCCCGAAATAAACTCGTTTTTTCAGACAACTGAATCCCTATGTAACTGCAAGGCTCAGAAGAGCCCACACACTCTGCTCTTAACCCCAGTGTGCAGAAAGTGTCAAAACGTGTTTTTCAGCAGAAATAAACATGTTTCTGCAAGTTTGGTCAACCCCATGGAAGCTATGGGGCAGTTACAGTACACTTTTCAAAACGTGTTTTTCAGCCCGAAATAAACGCGTTTTTTCAGACCACTGAATCCCTATTTAACTGCAAGGCTCAGAAGAGCCCACACACTCTGCTCTTAACCCCAGTGTGCAGAAAGTGTCAAAACGTGTTTTTCAGCAGAAATAAACATGTTTCTGCAAGTTTGGTCAACCCCATGTAAGTTATGGGGCAGTTACAGTACACTTTTCAAAACGTGTTTTTCAGCCAGAAATAAACGCGTTTTTTCAGACAACTGAATCCCTATGTAACTGCAAGGCTCAGAAGAGCCCACACACTCTGCTCTTAACCCCAGTGTGCAGAAAGTGTCAAAACGTGTTTTTCAGCAGAAATAAACATGTTTCTGCAAGTTTGGTCAACCCCATGTAAGCTATGGGGCAGTTACAGTACACTTTTCAAAACATGTTTTTCAGCCCGAAATAAACGCGTTTTTTCAGACAACTGAATCCCTATGTAACTGCAAGGCTCAGAAGAGCCCACACACTCTGCTCTTAACCCCAGTGTGCAGAAAGTGTCAAAACGTGTTTTTCAGCAGAAATAAACATGTTTCTGCAAGTTTGGTCAACCCCATGGAAGCTATGGGGCAGTTACAGTACACTTTTCAAAACGTGTTTTTCAGCCCGAAATAAACGCGTTTTTTCAGACAACTGAATCCCTATGTAACTGCAAGGCTCAGAAGAGCCCACACACTCTGCTCTTAACCCCAGTGTGCAGAAAGTGTCAAAACGTGTTTTTCAGCAGAAATAAACATGTTTCTGCAAGTTTGGTCAACCCCATGTAAGTTATGGGGCAGTTACAGTACACTTTTCAAAACGTGTTTTACAGCCCGAAATAAACTCGTTTTTTCAGACAACTGAATCCCTATGTAACTGCAAGGCTCAGAAGAGCCCACACACTCTGCTCTTAACCCCAGTGTGCAGAAAGTGTCAAAACGTGTTTTTCAGCAGAAATAAACATGTTTCTGCAAGTTTGGTCACAAACATGTAAGTTATGGGGCAGTAACAGCACACTTTTCAAAACGTGTTTTTCATCCCGAAATAAACGCCTTTTTTCAGGCAACTGAAATCCCATGTAACTGCAAAGCTCAGACGAGCCCACACACTCAGCTCTTAACCCCAGTGTGCAGAAAGAGTCAAAACGTGTTTTTCAGCAGAAATAAACATGTTTCTGCAAGTTTGGTAACCCCCATGTAAGTTTTGGGGCAGTAACAGCACACTTTTCAAAACGGGTTTATCAGCCCGAAATAAACGCGTTTTTCAGGCTGCAGAATCTCATTGTAACTGCTAGGCTCAGAACAGCCCACACACTCAGCTCTTAACCCCAGTGTGCAGAAACTGTCAAAACGTGTTTTTCAGCAGAAATAAACATGTTTCTGCAAGTTTGGTCACAAACATGTAAGTTTTGGGGCAGTAACAGCACACTTTTCAAAACGGGTTTTTCAGCCCGAAATAAACGCGTTTTTAAGGCTGCAGAATCTCATTGTAACTGCTAGGCTCAGAAGAGCCCACACACTCAGCTCTTAACCCCAGTGTGCAGAAAGTGTCAAAACGTGTTTTTCAGCAGAAATAAACATGTTTCTGCAAGTTTGGTCAACCCCATGTAAGTTATGGGGCAGTTACAGTACACTTTTCAAAACGTGTTTTTCAGCCCGAAATAAACTCGTTTTTTCAGACAACTGAATCCCTATGTAACTGCAAGGCTCAGAAGAGCCCACACACTCTGCTCTTAACCCCAGTGTGCAGATAGTGTCAAAACGTGTTTTTCAGCAGAAATAAACATGTTTCTGCAAGTTTGGTCAACCCCATGGAAGCTATGGGGCAGTTACAGTACACTTTTCAAAACGTGTTTTTCAGCCCGAGATAAACGCGTTTTTTCAGGCAACTGAATTCCCATGTAACTGCAAGGCTCAGAAGAGCCCACACACTCTGCTCTTAACCCCAGTGTGCAGAAAGTGTCAAAACGTGTTTTTCAGCAGAAATAAACATGTTTCTGCAAGTTTGGTCAACCCCATGGAAGCTATGGGGCAGTTACAGTACACTTTTCAAAACGTGTTTTTCAGCCCGAGATAAACGCGTTTTTTCAGGCAACTGAATTCCCATGTAACTGCAAGGCTCAGAAGAGCCCACACACTCTGCTCTTAACCCCAGTGTGCAGAAAGTGTCAAAACGTGTTTTTCAGCAGAAATAAACGTGTTTCAGCAAGTTTGGTCACCCCCATGTAAGTTATGGGGCAGTTACAGTACACTTTTCAAAACGTGTTTTTCATCCCGAAATAAACGCGTTTTTTCAGACAACTGAATCCCTATGTAACTGCAAGGCTCAGAAGAGCCCACACACTCTGCTCTTAACCCCAGTGTGCAGAAAGTGTCAAAACGTGTTTTTCAGCAGAAATAAACATGTTTCTGCAAGTTTGGTCAACCCCATGTAAGTTATGGGGCAGTTACAGTACACTTTTCAAAACGTGTTTTACAGCCCGAAATAAACTCGTTTTTTCAGACAACTGAATCCCTATGTAACTGCAAGGCTCAGAAGAGCCCACACACTCTGCTCTTAACCCCAGTGTGCAGAAAGTGTCAAAACGTGTTTTTCAGCAGAAATAAACATGTTTCTGCAAGTTTGGTCAACCCCATGTAAGTTATGGGGCAGTTACAGTACACTTTTCAAAACGTGTTTTTCAGCCCGAAATAAACGCGTTTTTTCAGACAACTGAATCCCTATGTAACTGCAAGGCTCAGAAGAGCCCACACACTCTGCTCTTAACCCCAGTGTGCAGAAAGTGTCAAAACGTGTTTTTCAGCAGAAATAAACATGTTTCTGCAAGTTTGGTCAACCCCATGTAAGCTATGGGGCAGTTACAGTACACTTTTCAAAACATGTTTTTCAGCCCGAAATAAACGCGTTTTTTCAGACAACTGAATCCCTATGTAACTGCAAGGCTCAGAAGAGCCCACACACTCTGCTCTTAACCCCAGTGTGCAGAAAGTGTCAAAACGTGTTTTTCAGCAGAAATAAACGTGTTTCAGCAAGTTTGGTCACCCCCATGTAAGTTATGGGGCAGTTACAGTACACTTTTCAAAACGTGTTTTTCATCCCGAAATAAACGCGTTTTTTCAGACAACTGAATCCCTATGTAACTGCAAGGCTCAGAAGAGCCCACACACTCTGCTCTTAACCCCAGTGTGCAGAAAGTGTCAAAACGTGTTTTTCAGCAGAAATAAACATGTTTCTGCAAGTTTGGTCAACCCCATGTAAGTTATGGGGCAGTTACAGTACACTTTTCAAAACGTGTTTTACAGCCCGAAATAAACTCGTTTTTTCAGACAACTGAATCCCTATGTAACTGCAAGGCTCAGAAGAGCCCACACACTCTGCTCTTAACCCCAGTGTGCAGAAAGTGTCAAAACGTGTTTTTCAGCAGAAATAAACGTGTTTCAGCAAGTTTGGTCACCCCCATGTAAGTTATGGGGCAGTTACAGTACACTTTTCAAAACGTGTTTTTCATCCCGAAATAAACGCGTTTTTTCAGACAACTGAATCCCTATGTAACTGCAAGGCTCAGAAGAGCCCACACACTCTGCTCTTAACCCCAGTGTGCAGAAAGTGTCAAAACGTGTTTTTCAGCAGAAATAAACATGTTTCTGCAAGTTTGGTCAACCCCATGTAAGTTATGGGGCAGTTACAGTACACTTTTCAAAACGTGTTTTACAGCCCGAAATAAACTCGTTTTTTCAGACAACTGAATCCCTATGTAACTGCAAGGCTCAGAAGAGCCCACACACTCTGCTCTTAACCCCAGTGTGCAGAAAGTGTCAAAACGTGTTTTTCAGCAGAAATAAACATGTTTCTGCAAGTTTGGTCAACCCCATGGAAGCTATGGGGCAGTTACAGTACACTTTTCAAAACGTGTTTTTCAGCCCGAAATAAACGCGTTTTTTCAGACCACTGAATCCCTATTTAACTGCAAGGCTCAGAAGAGCCCACACACTCTGCTCTTAACCCCAGTGTGCAGAAAGTGTCAAAACGTGTTTTTCAGCAGAAATAAACATGTTTCTGCAAGTTTGGTCAACCCCATGTAAGTTATGGGGCAGTTACAGTACACTTTTCAAAACGTGTTTTTCAGCCAGAAATAAACGCGTTTTTTCAGACAACTGAATCCCTATGTAACTGCAAGGCTCAGAAGAGCCCACACACTCTGCTCTTAACCCCAGTGTGCAGAAAGTGTCAAAACGTGTTTTTCAGCAGAAATAAACATGTTTCTGCAAGTTTGGTCAACCCCATGTAAGCTATGGGGCAGTTACAGTACACTTTTCAAAACATGTTTTTCAGCCCGAAATAAACGCGTTTTTTCAGACAACTGAATCCCTATGTAACTGCAAGGCTCAGAAGAGCCCACACACTCTGCTCTTAACCCCAGTGTGCAGAAAGTGTCAAAACGTGTTTTTCAGCAGAAATAAACATGTTTCTGCAAGTTTGGTCAACCCCATGGAAGCTATGGGGCAGTTACAGTACACTTTTCAAAACGTGTTTTTCAGCCCGAAATAAACGCGTTTTTTCAGACAACTGAATCCCTATGTAACTGCAAGGCTCAGAAGAGCCCACACACTCTGCTCTTAACCCCAGTGTGCAGAAAGTGTCAAAACGTGTTTTTCAGCAGAAATAAACATGTTTCTGCAAGTTTGGTCAACCCCATGTAAGTTATGGGGCAGTTACAGTACACTTTTCAAAACGTGTTTTACAACCCGAAATAAACTCGTTTTTTCAGACAACTGAATCCCTATGTAACTGCAAGGCTCAGAAGAGCCCACACACTCTGCTCTTAACCCCAGTGTGCAGAAAGTGTCAAAACGTGTTTTTCAGCAGAAATAAACATGTTTCTGCAAGTTTGGTCACAAACATGTAAGTTATGGGGCAGTAACAGCACACTTTTCAAAACGTGTTTTTCATCCCGAAATAAACGCCTTTTTTCAGGCAACTGAAATCCCATGTAACTGCAAAGCTCAGACGAGCCCACACACTCAGCTCTTAACCCCAGTGTGCAGAAAGAGTCAAAACGTGTTTTTCAGCAGAAATAAACATGTTTCTGCAAGTTTGGTAACCCCCATGTAAGTTTTGGGGCAGTAACAGCACACTTTTCAAAACGGGTTTATCAGCCCGAAATAAACGCGTTTTTCAGGCTGCAGAATCTCATTGTAACTGCTAGGCTCAGAACAGCCCACACACTCAGCTCTTAACCCCAGTGTGCAGAAACTGTCAAAACGTGTTTTTCAGCAGAAATAAACATGTTTCTGCAAGTTTGGTCACAAACATGTAAGTTTTGGGGCAGTAACAGCACACTTTTCAAAACGGGTTTTTCAGCCCGAAATAAACGCGTTTTTAAGGCTGCAGAATCTTATTGTAACTGCTAGGCTCAGAAGAGCCCACACACTCAGCTCTTAACCCCAGTGTGCAGAAAGTGTCAAAACGTGTTTTTCAGCAGAAATAAACATGTTTCTGCAAGTTTGGTCAACCCCATGTAAGTTATGGGGCAGTTACAGTACACTTTTCAAAACGTGTTTTTCAGCCCGAAATAAACTCGTTTTTTCAGACAACTGAATCCCTATGTAACTGCAAGGCTCAGAAGAGCCCACACACTCTGCTCTTAACCCCAGTGTGCAGATAGTGTCAAAACGTGTTTTTCAGCAGAAATAAACATGTTTCTGCAAGTTTGGTCAACCCCATGGAAGCTATGGGGCAGTTACAGTACACTTTTCAAAACGTGTTTTTCAGCCCGAGATAAACGCGTTTTTTCAGGCAACTGAATTCCCATGTAACTGCAAGGCTCAGAAGAGCCCACACACTCTGCTCTTAACCCCAGTGTGCAGAAAGTGTCAAAACGTGTTTTTCAGCAGAAATAAACATGTTTCTGCAAGTTTGGTCACAAACATGTAAGTTTTGGGGCAGTAACAGCACACTTTTCAAAACGGTTTTTTAAGCCCGAAATAAACGCGTTTTTCAGGCTGCAGAATCTCATTGTAACTGCTAGGCTCAGAAGAGCCCACACACTCAGCTCTTAACCCCAGTGTGCAGAAAGTGTCAAAACGTGTCTTTCAGCAGAAATAAACGTGTTTCAACAAGTTTGGTCACCCCCATGTAAGTTATGGGGCAGTTACAGTACACTTTTCAAAACGTGTTTTTCAGCCCGAAATAAACGCGTTTTTTCAGACAACTGAATCCCTATTTAACTGCAAGGCTCAGAAGAGCCCACACACTCTGCTCTTAACCCCAGTGTGCAGAAAGTGTCAAAACGTGTTTTTCAGCAGAAATAAACATGTTTCTGCAAGTTTGGTCAACCCCATGTAAGTTATGGGGCAGTTACAGTACACTTTTCAAAACGTGTTTTTCAGCCCGAAATAAACGCGTTTTTTCAGACAACTGAATCCCTATTTAACTGCAAGGCTCAGAAGAGCCCACACACTCTGCTCTTAACCCCAGTGTGCAGAAAGTGTCAAAACGTGTTTTTCAGCAGAAATAAACATGTTTCTGCAAGTTTGGTCAACCCCATGTAAGTTATGGGGCAGTTACAGTACACTTTTCAAAACGTGTTTTTCAGCCCGAAATAAACGCGTTTTTTCAGACAACTGAATCCCTATGTAACTGCAAGGCTCAGAAGAGCCCACACACTCTGCTCTTAACCCCAGTGTGCAGAAAGTGTCAAAACGTGTTTTTCAGCAGAAATAAACATGTTTCTGCAAGTTTGGTCAACCCCATGTAAGCTATGGGGCAGTTACAGTACACTTTTCAAAACATGTTTTTCAGCCCGAAATAAACGCGTTTTTTCAGACAACTGAATCCCTATGTAACTGCAAGGCTCAGAAGAGCCCACACACTCTGCTCTTAACCCCAGTGTGCAGAAAGTGTCAAAACGTGTTTTTCAGCAGAAATAAACGTGTTTCAGCAAGTTTGGTCACCCCCATGTAAGTTATGGGGCAGTTACAGTACACTTTTCAAAACGTGTTTTTCATCCCGAAATAAACGCGTTTTTTCAGACAACTGAATCCCTATGTAACTGCAAGGCTCAGAAGAGCCCACACACTCTGCTCTTAACCCCAGTGTGCAGAAAGTGTCAAAACGTGTTTTTCAGCAGAAATAAACATGTTTCTGCAAGTTTGGTCAACCCCATGTAAGTTATGGGGCAGTTACAGTACACTTTTCAAAACGTGTTTTACAGCCCGAAATAAACTCGTTTTTTCAGACAACTGAATCCCTATGTAACTGCAAGGCTCAGAAGAGCCCACACACTCTGCTCTTAACCCCAGTGTGCAGAAAGTGTCAAAACGTGTTTTTCAGCAGAAATAAACATGTTTCTGCAAGTTTGGTCAACCCCATGGAAGCTATGGGGCAGTTACAGTACACTTTTCAAAACGTGTTTTTCAGCCCGAAATAAACGCGTTTTTTCAGTCCACTGAATCCCTATTTAACTGCAAGGCTCAGAAGAGCCCACACACTCTGCTCTTAACCCCAGTGTGCAGAAAGTGTCAAAACGTGTTTTTCAGCAGAAATAAACATGTTTCTGCAAGTTTGGTCAACCCCATGTAAGTTATGGGGCAGTTACAGTACACTTTTCAAAACGTGTTTTTCAGCCAGAAATAAACGCGTTTTTTCAGACAACTGAATCCCTATGTAACTGCAAGGCTCAGAAGAGCCCACACACTCTGCTCTTAACCCCAGTGTGCAGAAAGTGTCAAAACGTGTTTTTCAGCAGAAATAAACATGTTTCTGCAAGTTTGGTCAACCCCATGTAAGCTATGGGGCAGTTACAGTACACTTTTCAAAACATGTTTTTCAGCCCGAAATAAACGCGTTTTTTCAGACAACTGAATCCCTATGTAACTGCAAGGCTCAGAAGAGCCCACACACTCTGCTCTTAACCCCAGTGTGCAGAAAGTGTCAAAACGTGTTTTTCAGCAGAAATAAACGTGTTTCAGCAAGTTTGGTCACCCCCATGTAAGTTATGGGGCAGTTACAGTACACTTTTCAAAACATGTTTTTCATCCCGAAATAAACGCGTTTTTTCAGACAACTGAATCCCTATGTAACTGCAAGGCTCAGAAGAGCCCACACACTCTGCTCTTAACCCCAGTGTGCAGAAAGTGTCAAAACGTGTTTTTCAGCAGAAATAAACATGTTTCTGCAAGTTTGGTCAACCCCATGGAAGCTATGGGGCAGTTACAGTACACTTTTCAAAACGTGTTTTTCAGCCCGAAATAAACGCGTTTTTTCAGACAACTGAATCCCTATGTAACTGCAAGGCTCAGAAGAGCCCACACACTCTGCTCTTAACCCCAGTGTGCAGAAAGTGTCAAAACGTGTTTTTCAGCAGAAATGAACATGTTTCTGCAAGTTTGGTCAACCCCATGTAAGTTATGGGGCAGTTACAGTACACTTTTTAAAACGTGTTTTACAGCCCGAAATAAACTCGTTTTTTCAGACAACTGAATCCCTATGTAACTGCAAGGCTCAGAAGAGCCCACACACTCTGCTCTTAACCCCAGTGTGCAGAAAGTGTCAAAACGTGTTTTTCAGCAGAAATAAACATGTTTCTGCAAGTTTGGTCACAAACATGTAAGTTATGGGGCAGTAACAGCACACTTTTCAAAACGTGTTTTTCATCCCGAAATAAACGCCTTTTTTCAGGCAACTGAAATCCCATGTAACTGCAAGGCTCAGACGAGCCCACACACTCAGCTCTTAACCCCAGTGTGCAGAAAGAGTCAAAACGTGTTTTTCAGCAGAAATAAACATGTTTCTGCAAGTTTGGTAACCCCCATGTAAGTTTTGGGGCAGTAACAGCACACTTTTCAAAACGGGTTTATCAGCCCGAAATAAACGCGTTTTTCAGGCTGCAGAATCTCATTGTAACTGCTAGGCTCAGAAGAGCCCACACACTCAGCTCTTAACCCCAGTGTGCAGAAACTGTCAAAACGTGTTTTTCAGCAGAAATAAACATGTTTCTGCAAGTTTGGTCACAAACATGTAAGTTTTGGGGCAGTAACAGCACACTTTTCAAAACGGGTTTTTCAGCCCGAAATAAACTCGTTTTTAAGGCTGCAGAATCTCATTGTAACTGCTAGGCTCAGAAGAGCCCACACACTCAGCTCTTAACCCCAGTGTGCAGAAACTGTCAAAACGTGTTTTTCAGCAGAAATAAACATGTTTCTGCAAGTTTGGTCACCCCCTTGTAAGTCATGGGGCAGTAACAGCACACTATTCAAAACGTGTTTTTCAGCCAGAGATAAACGCGTTTTTTCAAGCAACTGAATTCCCATGTAATTGCAAGGCTCAGAAGAGCCCACACACTCAGCTCTTAACCCCAGTGTGCAGAAAGTGTCAAAACGTGTCTTTCAGCAGAAATAAACGTGTTTCAGCAAGTTTGGTCACCCCCATGTAAGTTATGGGGCAGTTACAGTACACTTTTCAAAACGTGTTTTTCAGCCCGAAATAAACGCGTTTTTTCAGACAACTGAATCCCTATGTAACTGCAAGGCTCAGAAGAGCCCACACACTCTGCTCTTAACCCCAGTGTGCAGAAAGTGTCAAAACGTGTTTTTCAGCAGAAATAAACATGTTTCTGCAAGTTTGGTCAACCCCATGTAAGTTATGGGGCAGTTACAGTACACTTTTCAAAACGTGTTTTTCAGCCCGAAATAAACTCGTTTTTTCAGACAACTGAATCCCTATGTAACTGCAAGGCTCAGAAGAGCCCACACACTCTGCTCTTAACCCCAGTGTGCAGAAAGTGTCAAAACGTGTTTTTCAGCAGAAATAAACATGTTTCTGCAAGTTTGGTCAACCCCATGGAAGCTATGGGGCAGTTACAGTACACTTTTCAAAACGTGTTTTTCAGCCCGAGATAAACGCGTTTTTTCAGGCAACTGAATTCCCATGTAACTGCAAGGCTCAGAAGAGCCCACACACTCAGCTCTTAACCCCAGTGTGCAGAAAGAGTCAAAACGTGTTTTTCAGCAGAAATAAACATGTTTCTGCAAGTTTGGTCACAAACATGTAAGTTTTGGGGCAGTAACAGCACACTTTTCAAAACGGTTTTTTAAGCCCGAAATAAACAAGTTTTTCAGGCTGCAGAATCTCATTGTAACTGCTAGGCTCAGAAGAGCCCACACACTCAGCTCTTGACCCCAGTGTGCAGAAAGTGTCAAAACGTGTCTTTCAGTAGAAATAAACGTGTTTCAACAAGTTTGGTCACCCCCATGTAAGTTATGGGGCAGTTACAGTACACTTTTCAAAACGTGTTTTTCAGCCCGAAATAAACGCGTTTTTTCAGACAACTGAATCCCTATTTAACTGCAAGGCTCAGAAGAGCCCACACACTCTGCTCTTAACCCCAGTGTGCAGAAAGTGTCAAAACGTGTTTTTCAGCAGAAATAAACATGTTTCTGCAAGTTTGGTCAACCCCATGTAAGTTATGGGGCAGTTACAGTACACTTTTCAAAACGTGTTTTTCAGCCCGAAATAAACGCGTTTTTTCAGACAACTGAATCCCTATGTAACTGCAAGGCTCAGAAGAGCCCACACACTCTGCTCTTAACCCCAGTGTGCAGAAAGTGTCAAAACGTGTTTTTCAGCAGAAATAAACATGTTTCTGCAAGTTTGGTCAACCCCATGTAAGCTATGGGGCAGTTACAGTACACTTTTCAAAACATGTTTTTCAGCCCGAAATAAACGCGTTTTTTCAGACAACTGAATCCCTATGTAACTGCAAGGCTCAGAAGAGCCCACACACTCTGCTCTTAACCCCAGTGTGCAGAAAGTGTCAAAACGTGTTTTTCAGCAGAAATAAACGTGTTTCAGCAAGTTTGGTCACCCCCATGTAAGTTATGGGGCAGTTACAGTACACTTTTCAAAACGTGTTTTTCATCCCGAAATAAACGCGTTTTTTCAGACAACTGAATCCCTATGTAACTGCAAGGCTCAGAAGAGCCCACACACTCAGCTCTTAACCCCAGTGTGCAGAAACTGTCAAAACGTGTTTTTCAGCAGAAATAAACATGTTTCTGCAAGTTTGGTCACAAACATGTAAGTTTTGGGGCAGTAACAGCACACTTTTCAAAACGGGTTTTTCAGCCCGAAATAAACGCGTTTTTAAGGCTGCAGAATCTCATTGTAACTGCTAGGCTCAGAAGAGCCCACACACTCAGCTCTTAACCCCAGTGTGCAGAAAGTGTCAAAACGTGTTTTTCAGCAGAAATAAACATGTTTCTGCAAGTTTGGTCAACCCCATGTAAGTTATGGGGCAGTTACAGTACACTTTTCAAAACGTGTTTTTCAGCCCGAAATAAACTCGTTTTTTCAGACAACTGAATCCCTATGTAACTGCAAGGCTCAGAAGAGCCCACACACTCTGCTCTTAACCCCAGTGTGCAGATAGTGTCAAAACGTGTTTTTCAGCAGAAATAAACATGTTTCTGCAAGTTTGGTCAACCCCATGGAAGCTATGGGGCAGTTACAGTACACTTTTCAAAACGTGTTTTTCAGCCCGAGATAAACGCGTTTTTTCAGGCAACTGAATTCCCATGTAACTGCAAGGCTCAGAAGAGCCCACACACTCTGCTCTTAACCCCAGTGTGCAGAAAGTGTCAAAACGTGTTTTTCAGCAGAAATAAACATGTTTCTGCAAGTTTGGTCAACCCCATGGAAGCTATGGGGCAGTTACAGTACACTTTTCAAAACGTGTTTTTCAGCCCGAGATAAACGCGTTTTTTCAGGCAACTGAATTCCCATGTAACTGCAAGGCTCAGAAGAGCCCACACACTCAGCTCTTAACCCCAGTGTGCAGAAAGAGTCAAAACGTGTTTTTCAGCAGAAATAAACATGTTTCTGCAAGTTTGGTCACAAACATGTAAGTTTTGGGGCAGTAACAGCACACTTTTCAAAACGGTTTTTTAAGCCCGAAATAAACGCGTTTTTCAGGCTGCAGAATCTCATTGTAACTGCTAGGCTCAGAAGAGCCCACACACTCAGCTCTTAACCCCAGTGTGCAGAAAGTGTCAAAACGTGTCTTTCAGCAGAAATAAACGTGTTTCAACAAGTTTGGTCACCCCCATGTAAGTTATGGGGCAGTTACAGTACACTTTTCAAAACGTGTTTTTCAGCCCGAAATAAACGCGTTTTTTCAGACAACTGAATCCCTATTTAACTGCAAGGCTCAGAAGAGCCCACACACTCTGCTCTTAACCCCAGTGTGCAGAAAGTGTCAAAACGTGTTTTTCAGCAGAAATAAACATGTTTCTGCAAGTTTGGTCAACCCCATGTAAGTTATGGGGCAGTTACAGTACACTTTTCAAAACGTGTTTTTCAGCCCGAAATAAACGCGTTTTTTCAGACAACTGAATCCCTATTTAACTGCAAGGCTCAGAAGAGCCCACACACTCTGCTCTTAACCCCAGTGTGCAGAAAGTGTCAAAACGTGTTTTTCAGCAGAAATAAACATGTTTCTGCAAGTTTGGTCAACCCCATGTAAGTTATGGGGCAGTTACAGTACACTTTTCAAAACGTGTTTTTCAGCCCGAAATAAACGCGTTTTTTCAGACAACTGAATCCCTATGTAACTGCAAGGCTCAGAAGAGCCCACACACTCTGCTCTTAACCCCAGTGTGCAGAAAGTGTCAAAACGTGTTTTTCAGCAGAAATAAACATGTTTCTGCAAGTTTGGTCAACCCCATGTAAGCTATGGGGCAGTTACAGTACACTTTTCAAAACATGTTTTTCAGCCCGAAATAAACGCGTTTTTTCAGACAACTGAATCCCTATGTAACTGCAAGGCTCAGAAGAGCCCACACACTCTGCTCTTAACCCCAGTGTGCAGAAAGTGTCAAAACGTGTTTTTCAGCAGAAATAAACGTGTTTCAGCAAGTTTGGTCACCCCCATGTAAGTTATGGGGCAGTTACAGTACACTTTTCAAAACGTGTTTTTCATCCCGAAATAAACGCGTTTTTTCAGACAACTGAATCCCTATGTAACTGCAAGGCTCAGAAGAGCCCACACACTCTGCTCTTAACCCCAGTGTGCAGAAAGTGTCAAAACGTGTTTTTCAGCAGAAATAAACATGTTTCTGCAAGTTTGGTCAACCCCATGTAAGTTATGGGGCAGTTACAGTACACATTTCAAAACGTGTTTTACAGCCCGAAATAAACTCGTTTTTTCAGACAACTGAATCCCTATGTAACTGCAAGGCTCAGAAGAGCCCACACACTCTGCTCTTAACCCCAGTGTGCAGAAAGTGTCAAAACGTGTTTTTCAGCAGAAATAAACATGTTTCTGCAAGTTTGGTCAACCCCATGGAAGCTATGGGGCAGTTACAGTACACTTTTCAAAACGTGTTTTTCAGCCCGAAATAAACGCGTTTTTTCAGACCACTGAATCCCTATTTAACTGCAAGGCTCAGAAGAGCCCACACACTCTGCTCTTAACCCCAGTGTGCAGAAAGTGTCAAAACGTGTTTTTCAGCAGAAATAAACATGTTTCTGCAAGTTTGGTCAACCCCATGTAAGTTATGGGGCAGTTACAGTACACTTTTCAAAACGTGTTTTTCAGCCAGAAATAAACGCGTTTTTTCAGACAACTGAATCCCTATGTAACTGCAAGGCTCAGAAGAGCCCACACACTCTGCTCTTAACCCCAGTGTGCAGAAAGTGTCAAAACGTGTTTTTCAGCAGAAATAAACATGTTTCTGCAAGTTTGGTCAACCCCATGTAAGCTATGGGGCAGTTACAGTACACTTTTCAAAACATGTTTTTCAGCCCGAAATAAACGCGTTTTTTCAGACAACTGAATCCCTATGTAACTGCAAGGCTCAGAAGAGCCCAGTGTGCAGAAAGTGTCAAAACGTGTTTTTCAGCAGAAATAAACGTGTTTCAGCAAGTTTGGTCACCCCCATGTAAGTTATGGGGCAGTTACAGTACACTTTTCAAAACATGTTTTTCATCCCGAAATAAACGCGTTTTTTCAGACAACTGAATCCCTATGTAACTGCAAGGCTCAGAAGAGCCCACACACTCTGCTCTTAACCCCAGTGTGCAGAAAGTGTCAAAACGTGTTTTTCAGCAGAAATAAACATGTTTCTGCAAGTTTGGTCAACCCCATGTAAGTTATGGGGCAGTTACAGTACACTTTTCAAAACGTGTTTTACAGCCCGAAATAAACTCGTTTTTTCAGACAACTGAATCCCTATGTAACTGCAAGGCTCAGAAGAGCCCACACACTCTGCTCTTAACCCCAGTGTGCAGAAAGTGTCAAAACGTGTTTTTCAGCAGAAATAAACATGTTTCTGCAAGTTTGGTCACAAACATGTAAGTTATGGGGCAGTAACAGCACACTTTTCAAAACGTGTTTTTCATCCCGAAATAAACGCCTTTTTTCAGGCAACTGAAATCCCATGTAACTGCAAGGCTCAGACGAGCCCACACACTCAGCTCTTAACCCCAGTGTGCAGAAAGAGTCAAAACGTGTTTTTCAGCAGAAATAAACATGTTTCTGCAAGTTTGGTAACCCCCATGTAAGTTTTGGGGCAGTAACAGCACACTTTTCAAAACGGGTTTATCAGCCCGAAATAAACGCGTTTTTCAGGCTGCAGAATCTCATTGTAACTGCTAGGCTCAGAAGAGCCCACACACTCAGCTCTTAACCCCAGTGTGCAGAAACTGTCAAAACGTGTTTTTCAGCAGAAATAAACATGTTTCTGCAAGTTTGGTCACAAACATGTAAGTTTTGGGGCAGTAACAGCACACTTTTCAAAACGGGTTTTTCAGCCCGAAATAAACTCGTTTTTAAGGCTGCAGAATCTCATTGTAACTGCTAGGCTCAGAAGAGCCCACACACTCAGCTCTTAACCCCAGTGTGCAGAAACTGTCAAAACGTGTTTTTCAGCAGAAATAAACATGTTTCTGCAAGTTTGGTCACCCCCTTGTAAGTCATGGGGCAGTAACAGCACACTATTCAAAACGTGTTTTTCAGCCAGAGATAAACGCGTTTTTTCAAGCAACTGAATTCCCATGTAATTGCAAGGCTCAGAAGAGCCCACACACTCAGCTCTTAACCCCAGTGTGCAGAAAGTGTCAAAACGTGTCTTTCAGCAGAAATAAACGTGTTTCAGCAAGTTTGGTCACCCCCATGTAAGTTATGGGGCAGTTACAGTACACTTTTCAAAACGTGTTTTTCAGCCCGAAATAAACGCGTTTTTTCAGACAACTGAATCCCTATGTAACTGCAAGGCTCAGAAGAGCCCACACACTCTGCTCTTAACCCCAGTGTGCAGAAAGTGTCAAAACGTGTTTTTCAGCAGAAATAAACATGTTTCTGCAAGTTTGGTCAACCCCATGTAAGTTATGGGGCAGTTACAGTACACTTTTCAAAACGTGTTTTTCAGCCCGAAATAAACTCGTTTTTTCAGACAACTGAATCCCTATGTAACTGCAAGGCTCAGAAGAGCCCACACACTCTGCTCTTAACCCCAGTGTGCAGAAAGTGTCAAAACGTGTTTTTCAGCAGAAATAAACATGTTTCTGCAAGTTTGGTCAACCCCATGGAAGCTATGGGGCAGTTACAGTACACTTTTCAAAACGTGTTTTTCAGCCCGAGATAAACGCGTTTTTTCAGGCAACTGAATTCCCATGTAACTGCAAGGCTCAGAAGAGCCCACACACTCAGCTCTTAACCCCAGTGTGCAGAAAGAGTCAAAACGTGTTTTTCAGCAGAAATAAACATGTTTCTGCAAGTTTGGTCACAAACATGTAAGTTTTGGGGCAGTAACAGCACACTTTTCAAAACGGTTTTTTAAGCCCGAAATAAACGCGTTTTTCAGGCTGCAGAATCTCATTGTAACTGCTAGGCTCAGAAGAGCCCACACACTCAGCTCTTAACCCCAGTGTGCAGAAAGTGTCAAAACGTGTCTTTCAGCAGAAATAAACGTGTTTCAACAAGTTTGGTCACCCCCATGTAAGTTATGGGGCAGTTACAGTACACTTTTCAAAACGTGTTTTTCAGCCCGAAATAAACGCGTTTTTTCAGACAACTGAATCCCTATTTAACTGCAAGGCTCAGAAGAGCCCACACACTCTGCTCTTAACCCCAGTGTGCAGAAAGTGTCAAAACGTGTTTTTCAGCAGAAATAAACATGTTTCTGCAAGTTTGGTCAACCCCATGTAAGTTATGGGGCAGTTACAGTACACTTTTCAAAACGTGTTTTTCAGCCCGAAATAAACGCGTTTTTTCAGACAACTGAATCCCTATGTAACTGCAAGGCTCAGAAGAGCCCACACACTCTGCTCTTAACCCCAGTGTGCAGAAAGTGTCAAAACGTGTTTTTCAGCAGAAATAAACATGTTTCTGCAAGTTTGGTCAACCCCATGTAAGCTATGGGGCAGTTACAGTACACTTTTCAAAACATGTTTTTCAGCCCGAAATAAACGCGTTTTTTCAGACAACTGAATCCCTATGTAACTGCAAGGCTCAGAAGAGCCCACACACTCTGCTCTTAACCCCAGTGTGCAGAAAGTGTCAAAACGTGTTTTTCAGCAGAAATAAACGTGTTTCAGCAAGTTTGGTCACCCCCATGTAAGTTATGGGGCAGTTACAGTACACTTTTCAAAACGTGTTTTTCATCCCGAAATAAACGCGTTTTTTCAGACAACTGAATCCCTATGTAACTGCAAGGCTCAGAAGAGCCCACACACTCTGCTCTTAACCCCAGTGTGCAGAAAGTGTCAAAACGTGTTTTTCAGCAGAAATAAACATGTTTCTGCAAGTTTGGTCAACCCCATGTAAGTTATGGGGCAGTTACAGTACACTTTTCAAAACGTGTTTTACAGCCCGAAATAAACTCGTTTTTTCAGACAACTGAATCCCTATGTAACTGCAAGGCTCAGAAGAGCCCACACACTCTGCTCTTAACCCCAGTGTGCAGAAAGTGTCTAAACGTGTTTTTCAGCAGAAATAAACGTTTCTGCAAGTTTGGTCAACCCCATGTAAGTTATGGGGCAGTTACAGTACACTTTTCAAAACGTGTTTTTCAGCCCGACATAAACACGTTTTTTCAGACAACTGAATCCCTATGTAACTGCAAGGCTCAGAAGAGCCCACACACTCTGCTCTTAACCCCAGTGTGCAGAAAGTGTCAAAACGTGTTTTTCAGCAGAAATAAACATGTTTCTGCAAGTTTGGTCAACCCCATGTAAGTTATGGGGCAGTTACTGTACACTTTTCAAAACGTGTTTTTCAGCCCGAAATAAACGCGTTTTTTCAGACAACTGAATCCCTATGTAACTGCAAAGCTCAGAAGAGCCCACACACTCTGCTCTTAACCCCAGTGTGCAGAAAGTGTCAAAACATGTTTTTCAGCAGAAATAAACATGTTTCTGCAAGTTTGGTCAACCCCATGTAAGTTATGGGGCAGTTACAGTACACTTTTCAAAACGTGTTTTTCAGCCGAAATAAACGAGTTTCTTCAGACAACTGAATCCCTATGTAACTGCAAGGCTCAGAAGAGCCCACACACTCTGCTCTTAACCCCAGTGTGCAGAAAGTGTCTAAACGTGTTTTTCAGCAGAAATAAACGTTTCTGCAAGTTTGGTCAACCCCATGTAAGTTATGGGGCAGTTACAGTACACTTTTCAAAACGTGTTTTTCAGCCTGAAATAAACGCGTTTTTTCAGACAACTGAAATCCCATGTAACTGCAAGGCTCAGACGAGCCCACACACTCAGCTCTTAACCCTAGTGTGCAGAAAGCCTCTAAACATGTTTTTCAGCAGAAATAAACATGTTTCTGCAAGTTTGGTCACCCCCTTGTAAGTTATGGGGCAGTAACAGCACACTATTCAAAACGTGTTTTTCAGCCCGAGATAAACGCGTTTTTTCAGGCAACTGAATCCCATGTAACTGCAAGGCTCAGAAGAGCCCACACACTCTGCTCTTAACCCCAGTGTGCAGAAAGTGTCAAAACGTGTTTTTCAGCAGAAATAAACATGTTTCTGCAAGTTTGGTCAACCCCATGTAAGCTATGGGGCAGTTACAGTACACTTTTCAAAACGTGTTTTTCAGCCCGAAATAAACGCGTTTTTTCAGACAACTGAATCCCTATGTAACTGCAAGGCTCAGAAGAGCCCACACACTCTGCTCTTAACCCCAGTGTGCAGAAAGTGTCAAAACGTGTTTTTCAGCAGAAATAAACATGTTTCTGCAAGTTTGGTCAACCCCATGTAAGTTATGGGGCAGTTACAGTATACTTTTCAAAACGTGTTTTTCAGCCCGAAATAAACACGTTTTTTCAGACAACTGAATCCCTATGTAACTGCAAGCTCAGAAGAGCCCACACACTCAGCTCTTAACCCCAGTGTGCAGAAAGTGTCAAAACATGTTTTTCAGCAGAAATAAACATGTTTCTGCAAGTTTGGTCAACCCCATGTAAGTTATGGGGCAGTAACAGCACTTTTTTCAAAAAGTGTTTTTCAGCCCGAAATAAACGCGTTTTTTCAGACAACTGAATCCCTATGTAACTGCAAGGCTCAGATGAGCCCAAACACTCTGCTATTAACCCCAGTGTGCAGAAAGTGTCAAAACGTGTTTTTCAGCAGAAATAAACATGTTTCTGCAAGTTTGGTCAACCCCATGTAAGCTATGGGGCAGTTACAGTACACTTTTCAAAACGTGTTTTTCAGCCCGAAATAAACGCGTTTTTTCAGACAACTGAATCCCTATGTAACTGCAAGCTCAGAAGAGCCCACACACTCTGCTCTTAACCCCAGTGTGCAGAAAGTGTCAAAACATGTTTTTCAGCAGAAATAAACATGTTTCTGCAAGTTTCGTCAACCCCATGTAAGTTATGGGGCAGTAACAGCACTTTTTTCAAAACGTGTTTTTCAGCCCGAAATAAACGCGTTTTTTCAGACAACTGAATCCCTATGTAACTGCAAGGCTCAGAAGAGCCCACACACTCTGCTCTTAACCCCAGTGTGCAGAAAGTGTCAAAACGTGTTTTTCAGCAGAAATAAACATGTTTCTGCAAGTTTGGTCAACCCCATGTAAGCTATGGGGCAGTTACAGTACACTTTTCAAAACGTGTTTTTCAGCCCGAAATAAACGCGTTTTTTCAGAGAACTGAATCCCTATGTAACTGCAAGGCTCAGAAGAGCCCACACACTCTGCTTTTAACCCCAGTGTGCAGAAAGTGTCAAAACGTGTTTTTCAGCAGAAATAAACATGTTTCTGCAAGTTTGGTCAACCCCATGTAAGTTATGGGGCAGTTACAGTATACTTTTCAAAACGTGTTTTTCAGCCCGAAATAAACACGTTTTTTCAGACAACTGAATCCCTATGTAACTGCAAGCTCTGAAGAGCCCACACACTCAGCTCTTAACCCCAGTGTGCAGAAAGTGTCAAAACATGTTTTTCAGCAGAAATAAACATGTTTCTGCAAGTTTGGTCAACCCCATGTAAGTTATGGGGCAGTTACAGTACACTTTTCAAAACGTGTTTTTCAGCCCGAAATAAACGCGTTTTTTCAGACAACTGAATCCCTATGTAACTGAAAGGCTCAGAAGAGCCCACACACTCTGCTCTTAACCTCAGTGTGCAGAAAGTGTCAAAACGTGTTTTTCAGCAGAAATAAACATGTTTCTGCAAGTTTGGTCAACCCCATGTAAGCTATGGGGCAGTTACAGTACACTTTTCAAAACGTGTTTTTCAGCCCGAAATAAACGCGTTTTTTCAGACAACTGAATCCCTATGTAACTGCAAGGCTCAGAAGAGCCCACACACTCTGCTTTTAACCCCAGTGTGCAGAAAGTGTCAAAACGTGTTTTTCAGCAGAAATAAACATGTTTCTGCAAGTTTGGTCAACCCCATGTAAGTTATGGGGCAGTTACAGTATACTTTTCAAAACGTGTTTTTCAGCCCGAAATAAACACGTTTTTTCAGACAACTGAATCCCTATGTAACTGCAAGCTCAGAAGAGCCCACACACTCAGCTCTTAACCCCAGTGTGCAGAAAGTGTCAAAACATGTTTTTCAGCAGAAATAAACATGTTTCTGCAAGTTTGGTCAACCCCATGTAAGTTATGGGGCAGTAACAGCACTTTTTTCAAAACGTGTTTTTCAGCCCGAAATAAACGCGTTTTTTCAGACAACTGAATCCCTATGTAACTGCAAGGCTCAGAAGAGCCCACACACTCTGCTCTTAACCCCAGTGTGCAGAAAGTGTCAAAACATGTTTTTCAGCAGAAATAAACATGTTTCTGCAAGTTTGGTCAACCCCATGTCAGTTATGGGGCAGTAACAGCACTTTTTTCAAAACGTGTGTTTCAGCCCGAAATAAACGCGTTTTTTCAGAAAAATGAATCCCTATGTAACTGCAAGGCTCAGAAGAGCCCACACACTCTGCTCTTAACCCCAGTGTGCAGAAAGTGTCAAAACGTGTTTTTCAGCAGAAATAAACATGTTTCTGCAAGTTTGGTCAACCCCATGTAAGTTATGGGGCAGTTACAGTACACTTTTCAAAACGTGTTTTTCAGCCCGAAATAAACGCGTTTTTTCAGACAACTGAATCCCTATGTAACTGCAAGGCTCAGAAGAGCCCACACACTCTGCTCTTAACCCCAGTGTGCAGAAAGTGTCAAAACATGTTTTTCAGCAGAAATAAACATGTTTCTGCAAGTTTGGTCAACCCCATGTAAGTTATGGGGCAGTAACAGCACTTTTTTCAAAACGTGTTTTTCAGCCCGAAATAAACGCGTATTTTAAGACAACTGAATCCCTATGTAACTGCAAGGCTCAGAAGAGCCCACACACTCTGCTCTTAACCCCAGTGTGCAGAAAGTGTCAAAACATGTTTTTCAGCAGAAATAAACATGTTTCTGCAAGTTTGGTCAACCCCATGTAAGTTATGGGGCAGTAACAGCACTTTTTTCAAAACGTGTTTTTCAGCCCGAAATAAACGCGTTTTTTCAGACAACTGAATCCCTATGTAACTGCAAGGCTCAGAAGAGCCCACACACTCTGCTCTTAACCCCAGTGTGCAGAAAGTGTCAAAACGTGTTTTTCAGCAGAAATAAACATGTTTCTGCAAGTTTGGTCAACCCCATGTAAGCTATGGGGCAGTTACAGTACACTTTTCAAAACGTGTTTTTCAGCCCGAAATAAACGCGTTTTTTCAGACAACTGAATCCCTATGTAACTGCAAGGCTCAGAAGAGCCCACACACTCTGCTCTTAACCCCAGTGTGCAGAAAGTGTCAAAACGTGTTTTTCAGCAGAAATAAACATGTTTCTGCAAGTTTGGTCAACCCCATGTAAGCTATGGGGCAGTTACAGTACACTTTTCAAAACGTGTTTTTCAGCCCGAAATAAACGCGTTTTTTCAGACAACTGAATCCCTATGTAACTGCAAGGCTCAGAAGAGCCCACACACTCTGCTCTTAACCCCAGTGTGCAGAAAGTGTCAAAACGTGTTTTTCAGCAGAAATAAACATGTTTCTGCAAGTTTGGTCAACCCCATGTAAGCTATGGGGCAGTTACAGTACACTTTTCAAAACGTGTTTTTCAGCCCGAAATAAACGCGTTTTTTCAGACAACTGAATCCCTATGTAACTGCAAGGCTCAGAAGAGCCCACACACTCTGCTCTTAACCCCAGTGTGCAGAAAGTGTCAAAACGTGTTTTGCAGCAGAAATAAACATGTTTCTGCAAGTTTGGTCAACCCCATGTAAGCTATGGGGCAGTTACAGTACACTTTTCAAAACGTGTTTTTCAGCCCGAAATAAACGCGTTTTTTCAGACAACTGAATCCCTATGTAACTGCAAGGCTCAGAAGAGCCCACACACTCTGCTCTTAACCCCAGTGTGCAGAAAGCCTCTAAACATGTTTTTCAGCAGAAATAAACATGTTTCTGCAAGTTTGGTCAACCCCATGTAAGTTATGGGGCAGTTACAGTACACTTTTCAAAACGTGTTTTTCAGCCCGAAATAAACGCGTTTTTTCAGACAACTGAAATCCCATGTAACTGCAAGGGTCAGAAGAGCCCACACACTCTGCTCTTAACCCCAGTGTGCAGAAAGTGTCAAAACGTGTTTTTCAGCAGAAATAAACATGTTTCTGCAAGTTTGGTCAACCCCATGTAAGTTATGGGGCAGTTACAGTACACTTTTCAAAACGTGTTTTTCAGCCCGAAATAAACACGTTTTTTCAGACAACTGAATCCCTATGTAACTGCAAGGCTCAGAAGAGCCCACACACTCTGCTCTTAACCCCAGTGTGCAGAAAGTGTCAAAACGTGTTTTTCAGCAGAAATAAACATGTTTCTGCAAGTTTGGTCAACCCCATGTAAGTTATGGGGCAGTTACTGTACACTTTTCAAAACGTGTTTTTCAGCCCGAAATAAACGCGTTTTTTCAGACAACTGAATCCCTATGTAACTGCAAAGCTCAGAAGAGCCCACACACTCTGCTCTTAACCCCAGTGTGCAGAAAGTGTCAAAACATGTTTTTCAGCAGAAATAAACATGTTTCTGCAAGTTTGGTCAACCCCATGTAAGTTATGGGGCAGTTACAGTACACTTTTCAAAACGTGTTTTTCAGCCGAAATAAACGGGTTTTTTCAGACAACTGAATCCCTATGTAACTGCAAGGCTCAGAAGAGCCCACACACTCTGCTCTTAACCCCAGTGTGCAGAAAGTGTCTAAACGTGTTTTTCAGCAGAAATAAACGTTTCTGCAAGTTTGGTCAACCTCATGTAAGTTATGCGGCAGTTACAGTACACTTTTCAAAACGTGTTTTTCAGCCTGAAATAAACGCGTTTTTTCAGACAACTGAAATCCCATGTAACTGCAAGGCTCAGACGAGCCCACACACTCAGCTCTTAACCCTAGTGTGCAGAAAGCCTCTAAACATGTTTTTCAGCAGAAATAAACATGTTTCTGCAAGTTTGGTCACCCCCTTGTAAGTTATGGGGCAGTAACAGCACACTATTCAAAACGTGTTTTTCAGCCCGAGATAAACGCGTTTTTTCAGGCAACTGAATCCCATGTAACTGCAAGGCTCAGAAGAGCCCACACACTCAGCTCTTAACCCCAGTGTGCAGAAAGTGTCAAAACATGTTTTTCAGCAGAAATAAACATGTTTCTGCAAGTTTGGTCAACCCCATGTAAGTTATGGGGCAGTTACAGTACACTTTTCAAAACGTGTTTTTCAGCACGAAATACAGTGCCTTGCGAAAGTATTCGGCCCCCTTGAACTTTTCAACCTTTTGCCACATTTCAGGCTTCAAACATAAAGATATACATTTTTTTATTTTATGTGAAGAATCACCAACAAGTGGGACACAATTGTGAAGTGGAACGAAATCTATTGGATTTTTGAAACTTTTTTAACTAATAAAAAAATGAAAAGTGGGGCGTGCAAAATTATTCGGCCCCCTTGCGTTAATACTTTGTAGAGCCACCTTTTGCTGCGATTACAGCTGCAAGTCGCTTGGGGTATGTCTCTATCAGTTTTGCACATCGAGAGACTGAAATTCTTGCCCATTCTTCCTTGCAAAACAGCTCGAGCTCAGTGAGGTTGGATGGAGAGCGTTTGTGAACAGCAGTTTTCAGCTCTTTCCATAGATTCTCGATTGGATTCAGGTCTGGACTTTGACTTGGCCATTCAAACACCTGGATACGTTTATTTGTGAACCATTCCTTTGTAGATTTTGCTGTATGTTTGGGATCACTGTCTTGTTGGAAGATAACTCTCCGTCCCAGTTTCAGGTCTTTTGCAGACTCCAACAGGTTTTCATCCAGAATGGTCCTGTATTTGGCTGCATCCATCTTCCCCTCAATTTTAACCATCTTCCCTGTCCCTGCTGAAGAAAAGCAGGCCCAAACCATGATGCTGCCACCACCATGTTTGACAGTGGGGATGGTGTGTTGAGGGTGATGAGCTGTGTTGCTTTTACGCCAAACATATCGTTTTGAATTGTGGCCAAAAAGTTCGATTTTGGTTTCATCTGACCAGAGCACCTTCTTCCACATGTTTGGGGTGTCTCCCAGGTGGCTTGTGGCAAACTTTAGATGAGACTTTTTATGGATATCTTTGAGAAATGGCTTTCTTCTTGCCACTCTTCCATAAAGGCCAGATTTGTGCAGTGTAAGACTGATTGTTGTCCTATGGACAGACTCTCCCACCTCAGCTGTAGTTCTCTGCAGTTCATCCAGAGTGATCATGGGCCTCTTGGCTGCATCTCTGATCAGTCTTCTCCTTGTCTGAGCTGAAAGTTTAGAGGGACGGCCAGGTCTTGGTAGATTTGCAGTGGTCTGATACTCCTTCCATTTCAAGATGATCGCTTGCACAGTGCTCCTTGGGATGTTTGAAGCTTGGGAAATCTTTTTGTATCCAAATCCGGCTTTAAACTTCTCCACAACAGTATTACGGAACTGCCTGGTGTGTTCCTTGGTCTTCATGATGCTCTCTGCGCTTTCAACAGAACCTTGAGACTATCACAGAGCAGGTGCATTTATACAGAGACTTGATTACACACAGGTGGATTCTATTTATCACCATCAGTCATTTAGGACAACATTGGATCATTCAGAGATCCTCGCTGAACTTCTGGAGTGAGTTTGCTGCACTGAAAGTAAAGGGGCCGAATAATTTTACACGCCCCACTTTTCATTTTTTTATTAGTTAAAAAAGTTTCAAAAATCCAATAGTTTTCGTTCCACTTCACAATTGTGTCCCACTTGTTGGTGATTCTTCACATAAAATAAAAAAATTATATCTTTATGTTTGAAGCCTGAAATGTGGCAAAAGGTTGAAAAGTTCAAGGGGGCCGAATACTTTCGCAAGGCACTGTAAACGCGTTTTTTCAGACAACTGAATCCCTATGTAACTGCAAGGCTCAGAAGAGCCCACACACTCTGCTCTTAACCCCAGTGTGCAGAAAGTGTCAAAACGTGTTTTTCAGCAGAAATAAACATGTTTCTGCATGTTTGGTCAACCCCATGTCAGTTATGGGGCAGTTACAGTACACTTTTCAAAACGTGTTTTTCAGCCCGAAATAAACGCGTTTTTTCAGACAACTGAATCCCTATGTAACTGCAAAGCTCAGAAGAGCCCACACACTCTGCTCTTAACACCAGTGTGCAGAAAGTGTCAAAACATGTTTTTCAGCAGAAATAAACATGTTTCTGCAAGTTTGGTCAACCCCATGTAAGTTATGGGGCAGTTACAGTACACTTTTCAAAACGTGTTTTTCAGCCCGAAATAAACGCATTTTTTCAGACAACTGAATCCCTATGTAACTGCAAAGCTCAGAAGAGCCCACACACTCTGCTCTTAACCCCAGTGTGCAGAAAGTGTCAAAACGTGTTTTTCAGCAGAAATAAACATGTTTCTGCAAGTTTGGTCAACCCCATGTAAGTTATGGGGCAGTTACTGTACACTTTTCAAAACGTGTTTTTCAGCCCGAAATAAACGCGTTTTTTCAGACAACTGAATCCCTATGTAACTGCAAAGCTCAGAAGAGCCCACACACTCTGCTCTTAACCCCAGTGTGCAGAAAGTGTCAAAACATGTTTTTCAGCAGAAATAAACATGTTTCTGCAAGTTTGGTCAACCCCATGTAAGTTATGGGGCAGTTACAGTACACTTTTCAAAACGTGTTTTTCAGCCGAAATAAACGAGTTTTTTCAGACAACTGAATCCCTATGTAACTGCAAGGCTCAGAAAAGCCCACACACTCTGCTCTTAACCCCAGTGTGCAGAAAGTGTCTAAACGTGTTTTTCAGCAGAAATAAACGTTTCTGCAAGTTTGGTCAACCCCATGTAAGTTATGGGGCAGTTACAGTACACTTTTCAAAACGTGTTTTTCAGCCCGAAATAAACGCGTTTTTTCAGACAACTGAAATCCCATGTAACTGCAAGGCTCAGACGAGCCCACACACTCAGCTCTTAACCCTAGTGTGCAGAAAGCCTCTAAACATGTTTTTCAGCAGAAATAAACATGTTTCTGCAAGTTTGGTCACCCCCTTGTAAGTTATGGGGCAGTAACAGCACACTATTCAAAACGTGTTTTTCAGCCCGAGATAAACGCGTTTTTTCAGGCAACTGAATCCCATGTAACTGCAAGGCTCAGAAGAGCCAACACACTCTGCTCTTAACCCCAGTGTGCAGAAAGTGTCAAAACGTGTTTTTCAGCAGAAATAAACATGTTTCTGCAAGTTTGGTCAACCCCATGTCAGTTATGGGGCAGTTACAGTACACTTTTCAAAACGTGTTTTTCAGCCGAAATAAACGAGTTTTTTCAGACAACTGAATCCCTATGTAACTACAAGGCTCAGAAAAGCCCACACACTCTGCTCTTAACCCCAGTGTGCAGAAAGTGTCTAAACGTGTTTTTCAGCAGAAATAAACGTTTCTGCAAGTTTGGTCAACCCCATGTAAGTTATGGGGCAGTTACAGTACACTTTTCAAAACGTGTTTTTCAGCACGAAATAAACGCGTTTTTTCAGACAACTGAATCCCTATGTAACTGCAAGGCTCAGAAGAGCCCACACACTCTGCTCTTAACCCCAGTGTGCAGAAAGTGTCAAAACGTGTTTTTCAGCAGAAATAAACATGTTTCTGCAAGTTTGGTCAACCCCATGTAAGTTATGGGGCAGTTACAGTACACTTTTCAAAACGTGTTTTTCAGCCCGAAATAAACACGTTTTTTCAGACAACTGAATCCCTATGTAACTGCAAGGCTCAGAAGAGCCCACACACTCTGCTCTTAACCCCAGTGTGCAGAAAGTGTCAAAACGTGTTTTTCAGCAGAAATAAACATGTTTCTGCAAGTTTGGTCAACCCCATGTAAGTTGTGGGGCAGTTACTGTACACTTTTCAAAACGTGTTTTTCAGCCCGAAATAAACGCGTTTTTTCAGACAACTGAATCCCTATGTAACTGCAAAGCTCAGAAGAGCCCACACACTCTGCTCTTAACCCCAGTGTGCAGAAAGTGTCAAAACATGTTTTTCAGCAGAAATAAACATGTTTCTGCAAGTTTGGTCAACCCCATGTAAGTTATGGGGCAGTTACAGTACACTTTTCAAAACGTGTTTTTCAGCCGAAATAAACGAGTTTCTTCAGACAACTGAATCCCTATGTAACTGCAAGGCTCAGAAGAGCCCACACACTCTGCTCTTAACCCCAGTGTGCAGAAAGTGTCTAAACGTGTTTTTCAGCAGAAATAAACGTTTCTGCAAGTTTGGTCAACCCCATGTAAGTTATGGGGCAGTTACAGTACACTTTTCAAAACGTGTTTTTCAGCCTGAAATAAACGCGTTTTTTCAGACAACTGAAATCCCATGTAACTGCAAGGCTCAGACGAGCCCACACACTCAGCTCTTAACCCTAGTGTGCAGAAAGCCTCTAAACATGTTTTTCAGCAGAAATAAACATGTTTCTGCAAGTTTGGTCACCCCCTTGTAAGTTATGGGGCAGTAACAGCACACTATTCAAAACGTGTTTTTCAGCCCGAGATAAACGCGTTTTTTCAGGCAACTGAATCCCATGTAACTGCAAGGCTCAGAAGAGCCCACACACTCTGCTCTTAACCCCAGTGTGCAGAAAGTGTCAAAACGTGTTTTTCAGCAGAAATAAACATGTTTCTGCAAGTTTGGTCAACCCCATGTAAGTTATGGGGCAGTTACAGTATACTTTTCAAAACGTGTTTTTCAGCCCGAAATAAACACGTTTTTTCAGACAACTGAATCCCTATGTAACTGCAAGCTCAGAAGAGCCCACACACTCAGCTCTTAACCCCAGTGTGCAGAAAGTGTCAAAACATGTTTTTCAGCAGAAATAAACATGTTTCTGCAAGTTTGGTCAACCCCATGTAAGTTATGGGGCAGTAACAGCACTTTTTTCAAAAAGTGTTTTTCAGCCCGAAATAAACGCGTTTTTTCAGACAACTGAATCCCTATGTAACTGCAAGGCTCAGATGAGCCCAAACACTCTGCTATTAACCCCAGTGTGCAGAAAGTGTCAAAACGTGTTTTTCAGCAGAAATAAACATGTTTCTGCAAGTTTGGTCAACCCCATGTAAGCTATGGGGCAGTTACAGTACACTTTTCAAAACGTGTTTTTCAGCCCGAAATAAACGCGTTTTTTCAGACAACTGAATCCCTATGTAACTGCAAGGCTCAGAAGAGCCCACACACTCTGCTCTTAACCCCAGTGTGCAGAAAGTGTCAAAACGTGTTTTTCAGCTGAAATAAATATGTTTCTGCAAGTTTGGTCAACCCCATGTAAGCTATGGGGCAGTTACAGTACCTTTTTCAAAACGTGTTTTTCAGCCCGAAATAAACGCGTTTTTTCAGACAACTGAATCCCTATGTAACTGCAAAGCTCAGAAGAGCCCACACACTCTGCTCTTAACCCCAGTGTGCAGAAAGTGTCAAAACGTGTTTTTCAGCAGAAATAAACATGTTTCTGCAAGTTTGGTCAACCCCATGTAAGTTATGGGGCAGTTACAGTATACTTTTCAAAACGTGTTTTTCAGCCCGAAATAAACACGTTTTTTCAGAGAACTGAATCCCTATGTAACTGCAAGCTCAGAAGAGCCCACACACTCAGCTCTTAACCCCAGTGTGCAGAAAGTGTCAAAACATGTTTTTCAGCAGAAATAAACATGTTTCTGCAAGTTTGGTCAACCCCATGTAAGTTATGGGGCAGTAACAGCACTTTTTTCAAAAAGTGTTTTTCAGCCCGAAATAAACGCGTTTTTTCAGACAACTGAATCCCTATGTAACTGCAAGGCTCAGAAGAGCCCACACACTCTGCTCTTAACCCCAGTGTGCAGAAAGTGTCAAAACATGTTTTTCAGCAGAAATAAACATGTTTCTGCAAGTTTCGTCAACCCCATGTAAGTTATGGGGCAGTAACAGCACTTTTTTCAAAACGTGTTTTTCAGCCCGAAATAAACGCGTTTTTTCAGACAACTGAATCCCTATGTAACTGCAAGGCTCAGAAGAGCCCACACACTCTGCTCTTAACCCCAGTGTGCAGAAAGTGTCAAAACATGTTTTTCAGCAGAAATAAACATGTTTCTGCAAGTTTGGTCAACCCCATGTAAGTTATGGGGCAGTTACAGTACACTTTTCAAAACGTGTTTTTCAGCCCGAAATAAACGCGTTTTTTCAGACAACTGAATCCCTATGTAACTGCAAGGCTCAGAAGAGCCCACACACTCTGCTCTTAACCTCAGTGTGCAGAAAGTGTCAAAACGTGTTTTTCAGCAGAAATAAACATGTTTCTGCAAGTTTGGTCAACCCCATGTAAGCTATGGGGCAGTTACAGTACACTTTTCAAAACGTGTTTTTCAGCCCGAAATAAACGCGTTTTTTCAGACAACTGAATCCCTATGTAACTGCAAGGCTCAGAAGAGCCCACACACTCTGCTTTTAACCCCAGTGTGCAGAAAGTGTCAAAACGTGTTTTTCAGCAGAAATAAACATGTTTCTGCAAGTTTGGTCAACCCCATGTAAGTTATGGGGCAGTTACAGTATACTTTTCAAAACGTGTTTTTCAGCCCGAAATAAACACGTTTTTTCAGACAACTGAATCCCTATGTAACTGCAAGCTCAGAAGAGCCCACACACTCAGCTCTTAACCCCAGTGTGCAGAAAGTGTCAAAACATGTTTTTCAGCAGAAATAAACATGTTTCTGCAAGTTTGGTCAACCCCATGTAAGTTATGGGGCAGTTACAGTACACTTTTCAAAACGTGTTTTTCAGCCCGAAATAAACGCGTTTTTTCAGACAACTGAATCCCTATGTAACTGAAAGGCTCAGAAGAGCCCACACACTCTGCTCTTAACCTCAGTGTGCAGAAAGTGTCAAAACGTGTTTTTCAGCAGAAATAAACATGTTTCTGCAAGTTTGGTCAACCCCATGTAAGCTATGGGGCAGTTACAGTACACTTTTCAAAACGTGTTTTTCAGCCCGAAATAAACGCGTTTTTTCAGACAACTGAATCCCTATGTAACTGCAAGGCTCAGAAGAGCCCACACACTCTGCTTTTAACCCCAGTGTGCAGAAAGTGTCAAAACGTGTTTTTCAGCAGAAATAAACATGTTTCTGCAAGTTTGGTCAACCCCATGTAAGTTATGGGGCAGTTACAGTATACTTTTCAAAACGTGTTTTTCAGCCCGAAATAAACACGTTTTTTCAGACAACTGAATCCCTATGTAACTGCAAGCTCAGAAGAGCCCACACACTCAGCTCTTAACCCCAGTGTGCAGAAAGTGTCAAAACATGTTTTTCAGCAGAAATAAACATGTTTCTGCAAGTTTGGTCAACCCCATGTAAGTTATGGGGCAGTAACAGCACTTTTTTCAAAACGTGTTTTTCAGCCCGAAATAAACGCGTTTTTTCAGACAACTGAATCCCTATGTAACTGCAAGGCTCAGAAGAGCCCACACACTCTGCTCTTAACCCCAGTGTGCAGAAAGTGTCAAAACATGTTTTTCAGCAGAAATAAACATGTTTCTGCAAGTTTGGTCAACCCCATGTCAGTTATGGGGCAGTAACAGCACTTTTTTCAAAACGTGTGTTTCAGCCCGAAATAAACGCGTTTTTTCAGACAAATGAATCCCTATGTAACTGCAAGGCTCAGAAGAGCCCACACACTCTGCTCTTAACCCCAGTGTGCAGAAAGTGTCAAAACGTGTTTTTCAGCAGAAATAAACATGTTTCTGCAAGTTTGGTCAACCCCATGTAAGTTATGGGGCAGTTACAGTACACTTTTCAAAACGTGTTTTTCAGCCCGAAATAAACGCGTTTTTTCAGACAACTGAATCCCTATGTAACTGCAAGGCTCAGAAGAGCCCACACACTCTGCTCTTAACCCCAGTGTGCAGAAAGTGTCAAAACATGTTTTTCAGCAGAAATAAACATGTTTCTGCAAGTTTGGTCAACCCCATGTAAGTTATGGGGCAGTAACAGCACTTTTTTCAAAACGTGTTTTTCAGCCCGAAATAAACGCGTATTTTAAGACAACTGAATCCCTATGTAACTGCAAGGCTCAGAAGAGCCCACACACTCTGCTCTTAACCCCAGTGTGCAGAAAGTGTCAAAACATGTTTTTCAGCAGAAATAAACATGTTTCTGCAAGTTTGGTCAACCCCATGTAAGTTATGGGGCAGTAACAGCACTTTTTTCAAAACGTGTTTTTCAGCCCGAAATAAACGCGTTTTTTCAGACAACTGAATCCCTATGTAACTGCAAGGCTCAGAAGAGCCCACTTACTCTGCTCTTAACCCCAGTGTGCAGAAAGTGTCAAAACGTGTTTTTCAGCAGAAATAAACATGTTTCTGCAAGTTTGGTCAACCCCATGTAAGCTATGGGGCAGTTACAGTACACTTTTCAAAACGTGTTTTTCAGCCCGAGATAAACGCGTTTTTTCAGACAACTGAAATCCCATGTAACTGCAAGGGTCAGACGAGCCCACACACTCAGCTCTTAACCCTAGTGTGCAGAAAGCCTATAAACATGTTTTTCAGCAGAAATAAACATGTTTCTGCAAGTTTCGTCAACCCCATGTAAGTTATGGGGCAGTAACAGCACTTTTTTCAAAACGTGTTTTTCAGCCCGAAATAAACGCGTTTTTTCAGACAACTGAATCCCTATGTAACTGCAAGGCTCAGAAGAGCCCACACACTCTGCTCTTAACCCCAGTGTGCAGAAAGTGTCAAAACATGTTTTTCAGCAGAAATAAACATGTTTCTGCAAGTTTGGTCAACCCCATGTAAGTTATGGGGCAGTTACAGTACACTTTTCAAAACGTGTTTTTCAGCCCGAAATAAACGCGTTTTTTCAGACAACTGAATCCCTATGTAACTGCAAGGCTCAGAAGAGCCCACACACTCTGCTCTTAACCTCAGTGTGCAGAAAGTGTCAAAACGTGTTTTTCAGCAGAAATAAACATGTTTCTGCAAGTTTGGTCAACCCCATGTAAGCTATGGGGCAGTTACAGTACACTTTTCAAAACGTGTTTTTCAGCCCGAAATAAACGCGTTTTTTCAGACAACTGAATCCCTATGTAACTGCAAGGCTCAGAAGAGCCCACACACTCTGCTTTTAACCCCAGTGTGCAGAAAGTGTCAAAACGTGTTTTTCAGCAGAAATAAACATGTTTCTGCAAGTTTGGTCAACCCCATGTAAGTTATGGGGCAGTTACAGTATACTTTTCAAAACGTGTTTTTCAGCCCGAAATAAACACGTTTTTTCAGACAACTGAATCCCTATGTAACTGCAAGCTCAGAAGAGCCCACACACTCAGCTCTTAACCCCAGTGTGCAGAAAGTGTCAAAACATGTTTTTCAGCAGAAATAAACATGTTTCTGCAAGTTTGGTCAACCCCATGTAAGTTATGGGGCAGTAACAGCACTTTTTTCAAAACGTGCTTTTCAGCCCGAAATAAACGCGTTTTTTCAGACAACTGAATCCCTATGTAACTGCAAGGCTCAGAAGAGCCCACACACTCTGCTCTTAACCCCAGTGTGCAGAAAGTGTCAAAACATGTTTTTCAGCAGAAATAAACATGTTTCTGCAAGTTTGGTCAACCCCATGTCAGTTATGGGGCAGTAACAGCACTTTTTTCAAAACGTGTGTTTCAGCCCGAAATAAACGCGTTTTTTCAGACAAATGAATCCCTATGTAACTGCAAGGCTCAGAAGAGCCCACACACTCTGCTCTTAACCCCAGTGTGCAGAAAGTGTCAAAACGTGTTTTTCAGCAGAAATAAACATGTTTCTGCAAGTTTGGTCAACCCCATGTAAGTTATGGGGCAGTTACAGTACACTTTTCAAAACGTGTTTTTCAGCCCGAAATAAACGCGTTTTTTCAGACAACTGAATCCCTATGTAACTGCAAGGCTCAGAAGAGCCCACACACTCTGCTCTTAACCCCAGTGTGCAGAAAGTGTCAAAACATGTTTTTCAGCAGAAATAAACATGTTTCTGCAAGTTTGGTCAACCCCATGTAAGTTATGGGGCAGTAACAGCACTTTTTTCAAAATGTGTTTTTCAGCCCGAAATAAACGCGTATTTTAAGACAACTGAATCCCTATGTAACTGCAAGGCTCAGAAGAGCCCACACACTCTGCTCTTAACCCCAGTGTGCAGAAAGTGTCAAAACATGTTTTTCAGCAGAAATAAACATGTTTCTGCAAGTTTGGTCAACCCCATGTAAGTTATGGGGCAGTAACAGCACTTTTTTCAAAACGTGTTTTTCAGCCCGAAATAAACGCGTTTTTTCAGACAACTGAATCCCTATGTAACTGCAAGGCTCAGAAGAGCCCACACACTCTGCTCTTAACCCCAGTGTGCAGAAAGTGTCAAAACGTGTTTTTCAGCAGAAATAAACATGTTTCTGCAAGTTTGGTCAACCCCATGTAAGCTATGGGGCAGTTACAGTACACTTTTCAAAACGTGTTTTTCAGCCCGAAATAAACGCGTTTTTTCAGACAACTGAATCCCTATGTAACTGCAAGGCTCAGAAGAGCCCACACACTCTGCTCTTAACCCCAGTGTGCAGAAAGTGTCAAAACGTGTTTTTCAGCAGAAATAAACATGTTTCTGCAAGTTTGGTCAACCCCATGTAAGCTATGGGGCAGTTACAGTACACTTTTCAAAACGTGTTTTTCAGCCCGAAATAAACGCGTTTTTTCAGACAACTGAATCCCTATGTAACTGCAAGGCTCAGAAGAGCCCACACACTCTGCTCTTAACCCCAGTGTGCAGAAAGTGTCAAAACGTGTTTTGCAGCAGAAATAAACATGTTTCTGCAAGTTTGGTCAACCCCATGTAAGCTATGGGGCAGTTACAGTACACTTTTCAAAACGTGTTTTTCAGCCCGAAATAAACGCGTTTTTTCAGACAACTGAATCCCTATGTAACTGCAAGGCTCAGAAGAGCCCACACACTCTGCTCTTAACCCCAGTGTGCAGAAAGTGTCAAAACGTGTTTTTCAGCAGAAATAAACATGTTTCTGCAAGTTTGGTCAACCCCATGTAAGTTATGGGGCAGTTACAGTATACTTTTCAAAACGTGTTTTTCAGCCCGAAATAAACACGTTTTTTCAGACAACTGAATCCCTATGTAACTGCAAGCTCAGAAGAGCCCACACACTCAGCTCTTAACCCCAGTGTGCAGAAAGTGGCAAAACATGTTTTTCAGCAGAAATAAACATGTTTCTGCAAGTTTGGTCAACCCCATGTAAGTTATGGGGCAGTAACAGCACTTTTTTCAAAAAGTGTTTTTCAGCCCGAAATAAACGCGTTTTTTCAGACAACTGAATCCCTATGTAACTGCAAGGCTCAGAAGAGCCCAAACACTCTGCTATTAACCCCAGTGTGCAGGAAGTGTCAAAACGTGTTTTTCAGCAGAAATAAACATGTTTCTGCAAGTTTGGTCAACCCCATGTAAGCTATGGGGCAGTTACAGTACACTTTTCAAAACGTGTTTTTCAGCCCGAAATAAACGCGTTTTTTCAGACAACTGAATCCCTATGTAACTGCAAGGCTCAGAAGAGCCCACACACTCTGCTCTTAACCCCAGTGTGCAGAAAGTGTCAAAACGTGTTTTTCAGCAGAAATAAACATGTTTCTGCAAGTTTGGTCAACCCCATGTAAGTTATGGGGCAGTAACAGCACTTTTTTCAAAAAGTGTTTTTCAGCCCGAAATGAACGCGTTTTTTCAGACAACTGAATCCCTATGTAACTGCAAGGCTCAGAAGAGCCCAAACACTCTGCTATTAACCCCAGTGTGCAGGAAGTGTCAAAACGTGTTTTTCAGCAGAAATAAACATGTTTCTGCAAGTTTGGTCAACCCCATGTAAGCTATGGGGCAGTTACAGTACACTTTTCAAAACGTGTTTTTCAGCCCGAAATAAACGCGTTTTTTCAGACAACTGAATCCCTATGTAACTGCAAGGCTCAGAAGAGCCCACACACTCTGCTCTTAACCCCAGTGTGCAGAAAGTGTCAAAACGTGTTTTTCAGCAGAAATAAACATGTTTCTGCAAGTTTGGTCAACCCCATGTAAGCTATGGGGCAGTTACAGTACACTTTTCAAAACGTGTTTTTCAGCCCGAAATAAACGCGTTTTTTTCAGACAACTGAATCCCTATGTAACTGCAAGGCTCAGAAGAGCCCACACACTCTGCTCTTAACCCCAGTGTGCAGAAAGTGTCAAAACGTGTTTTTCAGCAGAAATAAACATGTTTCTGCAAGTTTGGTCAACCCCATGTAAGTTATGGGGCAGTTACAGTATACTTTTCAAAACGTGTTTTTCAGCCCGAAATAAACACGTTTTTTCAGACAACTGAATCCCTATGTAACTGCAAGCTCAGAAGAGCCCACACACTCAGCTCTTAACCCCAGTGTGCAGAAAGTGTCAAAACATGTTTTTCAGCAGAAATAAACATGTTTCTGCAAGTTTGGTCAACCCCATGTAAGTTATGGGGCAGTAACAGCACTTTTTTCAAAAAGTGTTTTTCAGCCCGAAATAAACGCGTTTTTTCAGACAACTGAATCCCTATGTAACTGCAAGGCTCAGAAGAGCCCACACACTCTGCTCTTAACCCCAGTGTGCAGAAAGTGTCAAAACGTGTTTTTCAGCAGAAATAAACATGTTTCTGCAAGTTTGGTCAACCCCATGTAAGTTATGGGGCAGTTACAGTACACTTTTCAAAACGTATTTTTCAGTCCGAAATAAACGCGTTTTTTCAGACAACTGAATCCCTATGTAACTGCAAGGCTCAGAAGAGCCCACTTACTCTGCTCTTAACCCCAGTGTGCAGAAAGTGTCAAAACGTGTTTTTCAGCAGAAATAAACATGTTTCTGCAAGTTTGGTCAACCCCATGTAAGCTATGGGGCAGTTACAGTACACTTTTCAAAACGTGTTTTTCAGCCCGAGATAAACGCGTTTTTTCAGACAACTGAAATCCCATGTAACTGCAAGGGTCAGACGAGCCCACACACTCAGCTCTTAACCCTAGTGTGCAGAAAGCCTATAAACATGTTTTTCAGCAGAAATAAACATGTTTCTGCAAGTTTCGTCAACCCCATGTAAGTTATGGGGCAGTAACAGCACTTTTTTCAAAACGTGTTTTTCAGCCCGAAATAAACGCGTTTTTTCAGACAACTGAATCCCTATGTAACTGCAAGGCTCAGAAGAGCCCACACACTCTGCTCTTAACCCCAGTGTGCAGAAAGTGTCAAAACATGTTTTTCAGCAGAAATAAACATGTTTCTGCAAGTTTGGTCAACCCCATGTAAGTTATGGGGCAGTTACAGTACACTTTTCAAAACGTGTTTTTCAGCCCGAAATAAACGCGTTTTTTCAGACAACTGAATCCCTATGTAACTGCAAGGCTCAGAAGAGCCCACACACTCTGCTCTTAACCTCAGTGTGCAGAAAGTGTCAAAACGTGTTTTTCAGCAGAAATAAACATGTTTCTGCAAGTTTGGTCAACCCCATGTAAGCTATGGGGCAGTTACAGTACACTTTTCAAAACGTGTTTTTCAGCCCGAAATAAACGCGTTTTTTCAGACAACTGAATCCCTATGTAACTGCAAGGCTCAGAAGAGCCCACACACTCTGCTTTTAACCCCAGTGTGCAGAAAGTGTCAAAACGTGTTTTTCAGCAGAAATAAACATGTTTCTGCAAGTTTGGTCAACCCCATGTAAGTTATGGGGCAGTTACAGTATACTTTTCAAAACGTGTTTTTCAGCCCGAAATAAACACGTTTTTTCAGACAACTGAATCCCTATGTAACTGCAAGCTCAGAAGAGCCCACACACTCAGCTCTTAACCCCAGTGTGCAGAAAGTGTCAAAACATGTTTTTCAGCAGAAATAAACATGTTTCTGCAAGTTTGGTCAACCCCATGTAAGTTATGGGGCAGTTACAGTACACTTTTCAAAACGTGTTTTTCAGCCCGAAATAAACGCGTTTTTTCAGACAACTGAATCCCTATGTAACTGAAAGGCTCAGAAGAGCCCACACACTCTGCTCTTAACCTCAGTGTGCAGAAAGTGTCAAAACGTGTTTTTCAGCAGAAATAAACATGTTTCTGCAAGTTTGGTCAACCCCATGTAAGCTATGGGGCAGTTACAGTACACTTTTCAAAACGTGTTTTTCAGCCCGAAATAAACGCGTTTTTTCAGACAACTGAATCCCTATGTAACTGCAAGGCTCAGAAGAGCCCACACACTCTGCTTTTAACCCCAGTGTGCAGAAAGTGTCAAAACGTGTTTTTCAGCAGAAATAAACATGTTTCTGCAAGTTTGGTCAACCCCATGTAAGTTATGGGGCAGTTACAGTATACTTTTCAAAACGTGTTTTTCAGCCCGAAATAAACACGTTTTTTCAGACAACTGAATCCCTATGTAACTGCAAGCTCAGAAGAGCCCACACACTCAGCTCTTAACCCCAGTGTGCAGAAAGTGTCAAAACATGTTTTTCAGCAGAAATAAACATGTTTCTGCAAGTTTGGTCAACCCCATGTAAGTTATGGGGCAGTAACAGCACTTTTTTCAAAACGTGTTTTTCAGCCCGAAATAAACGCGTTTTTTCAGACAACTGAATCCCTATGTAACTGCAAGGCTCAGAAGAGCCCACACACTCTGCTCTTAACCCCAGTGTGCAGAAAGTGTCAAAACATGTTTTTCAGCAGAAATAAACATGTTTCTGCAAGTTTGGTCAACCCCATGTCAGTTATGGGGCAGTAACAGCACTTTTTTCAAAACGTGTGTTTCAGCCCGAAATAAACGCGTTTTTTCAGACAAATGAATCCCTATGTAACTGCAAGGCTCAGAAGAGCCCACACACTCTGCTCTTAACCCCAGTGTGCAGAAAGTGTCAAAACGTGTTTTTCAGCAGAAATAAACATGTTTCTGCAAGTTTGGTCAACCCCATGTAAGTTATGGGGCAGTTACAGTACACTTTTCAAAACGTGTTTTTCAGCCCGAAATAAACGCGTTTTTTCAGACAACTGAATCCCTATGTAACTGCAAGGCTCAGAAGAGCCCACACACTCTGCTCTTAACCCCAGTGTGCAGAAAGTGTCAAAACATGTTTTTCAGCAGAAATAAACATGTTTCTGCAAGTTTGGTCAACCCCATGTAAGTTATGGGGCAGTAACAGCACTTTTTTCAAAACGTGTTTTTCAGCCCGAAATAAACGCGTATTTTAAGACAACTGAATCCCTATGTAACTGCAAGGCTCAGAAGAGCCCACACACTCTGCTCTTAACCCCAGTGTGCAGAAAGTGTCAAAACATGTTTTTCAGCAGAAATAAACATGTTTCTGCAAGTTTGGTCAACCCCATGTAAGTTATGGGGCAGTAACAGCACTTTTTTCAAAACGTGTTTTTCAGCCCGAAATAAACGCGTTTTTTCAGACAACTGAATCCCTATGTAACTGCAAGGCTCAGAAGAGCCCACACACTCTGCTCTTAACCCCAGTGTGCAGAAAGTGTCAAAACGTGTTTTTCAGCAGAAATAAACATGTTTCTGCAAGTTTGGTCAACCCCATGTAAGCTATGGGGCAGTTACAGTACACTTTTCAAAACGTGTTTTTCAGCCCAAAATAAACGCGTTTTTTCAGACAACTGAATCCCTATGTAACTGCAAGGCTCAGAAGAGCCCACACACTCTGCTCTTAACCCCAGTGTGCAGAAAGTGTCAAAACGTGTTTTTCAGCAGAAATAAACATGTTTCTGCAAGTTTGGTCAACCCCATGTAAGCTATGGGGCAGTTACAGTACACTTTTCAAAACGTGTTTTTCAGCCCGAAATAAACGCGTTTTTTCAGACAACTGAATCCCTATGTAACTGCAAGGCTCAGAAGAGCCCACACACTCTGCTCTTAACCCCAGTGTGCAGAAAGTGTCAAAACGTGTTTTGCAGCAGAAATAAACATGTTTCTGCAAGTTTGGTCAACCCCATGTAAGCTATGGGGCAGTTACAGTACACTTTTCAAAACGTGTTTTTCAGCCCGAAATAAACGCGTTTTTTCAGACAACTGAATCCCTATGTAACTGCAAGGCTCAGAAGAGCCCACACACTCTGCTCTTAACCCCAGTGTGCAGAAAGTGTCAAAACGTGTTTTTCAGCAGAAATAAACATGTTTCTGCAAGTTTGGTCAACCCCATGTAAGTTATGGGGCAGTTACAGTATACTTTTCAAAACGTGTTTTTCAGCCCGAAATAAACACGTTTTTTCAGACAACTGAATCCCTATGTAACTGCAAGCTCAGAAGAGCCCACACACTCAGCTCTTAACCCCAGTGTGCAGAAAGTGGCAAAACATGTTTTTCAGCAGAAATAAACATGTTTCTGCAAGTTTGGTCAACCCCATGTAAGTTATGGGGCAGTAACAGCACTTTTTTCAAAAAGTGTTTTTCAGCCCGAAATAAACGCGTTTTTTCAGACAACTGAATCCCTATGTAACTGCAAGGCTCAGAAGAGCCCAAACACTCTGCTATTAACCCCAGTGTGCAGGAAGTGTCAAAACGTGTTTTTCAGCAGAAATAAACATGTTTCTGCAAGTTTGGTCAACCCCATGTAAGCTATGGGGCAGTTACAGTACACTTTTCAAAACGTGTTTTTCAGCCCGAAATAAACGCGTTTTTTCAGACAACTGAATCCCTATGTAACTGCAAGGCTCAGAAGAGCCCACACACTCTGCTCTTAACCCCAGTGTGCAGAAAGTGTCAAAACGTGTTTTTCAGCAGAAATAAACATGTTTCTGCAAGTTTGGTCAACCCCATGTAAGTTATGGGGCAGTAACAGCACTTTTTTCAAAAAGTGTTTTTCAGCCCGAAATGAACGCGTTTTTTCAGACAACTGAATCCCTATGTAACTGCAAGGCTCAGAAGAGCCCAAACACTCTGCTATTAACCCCAGTGTGCAGGAAGTGTCAAAACGTGTTTTTCAGCAGAAATAAACATGTTTCTGCAAGTTTGGTCAACCCCATGTAAGCTATGGGGCAGTTACAGTACACTTTTCAAAACGTGTTTTTCAGCCCGAAATAAACGCGTTTTTTCAGACAACTGAATCCCTATGTAACTGCAAGGCTCAGAAGAGCCCACACACTCTGCTCTTAACCCCAGTGTGCAGAAAGTGTCAAAACGTGTTTTTCAGCAGAAATAAACATGTTTCTGCAAGTTTGGTCAACCCCATGTAAGCTATGGGGCAGTTACAGTACACTTTTCAAAACGTGTTTTTCAGCCCGAAATAAACGCGTTTTTTTCAGACAACTGAATCCCTATGTAACTGCAAGGCTCAGAAGAGCCCACACACTCTGCTCTTAACCCCAGTGTGCAGAAAGTGTCAAAACGTGTTTTTCAGCAGAAATAAACATGTTTCTGCAAGTTTGGTCAACCCCATGTAAGTTATGGGGCAGTTACAGTATACTTTTCAAAACGTGTTTTTCAGCCCGAAATAAACACGTTTTTTCAGACAACTGAATCCCTATGTAACTGCAAGCTCAGAAGAGCCCACACACTCAGCTCTTAACCCCAGTGTGCAGAAAGTGTCAAAACATGTTTTTCAGCAGAAATAAACATGTTTCTGCAAGTTTGGTCAACCCCATGTAAGTTATGGGGCAGTAACAGCACTTTTTTCAAAAAGTGTTTTTCAGCCCGAAATAAACGCGTTTTTTCAGACAACTGAATCCCTATGTAACTGCAAGGCTCAGAAGAGCCCACACACTCTGCTCTTAACCCCAGTGTGCAGAAAGTGTCAAAACGTGTTTTTCAGCAGAAATAAACATGTTTCTGCAAGTTTGGTCAACCCCATGTAAGTTATGGGGCAGTTACAGTACACTTTTCAAAACGTATTTTTCAGTCCGAAATAAACGCGTTTTTTCAGACAACTGAATCCCTATGTAACTGCAAGGCTCAGAAGAGCCCACTTACTCTGCTCTTAACCCCAGTGTGCAGAAAGTGTCAAAACGTGTTTTTCAGCAGAAATAAACATGTTTCTGCAAGTTTGGTCAACCCCATGTAAGCTATGGGGCAGTTACAGTACACTTTTCAAAACGTGTTTTTCAGCCCGAGATAAACGCGTTTTTTCAGACAACTGAAATCCCATGTAACTGCAAGGGTCAGACGAGCCCACACACTCAGCTCTTAACCCTAGTGTGCAGAAAGCCTATAAACATGTTTTTCAGCAGAAATAAACATGTTTCTGCAAGTTTGGTCAACCCCTTGTAAGTTATGGGGCAGTTACAGTACACTTTTCAAAACGTGTTTTTCAGCCCGAAATAAACGCGTTTTTTCAGACAACTGAATCCGTATGTAACTGCAAGGCTCAGAAGAGCCCACACACTCTGGTCTTAACCCCAGTGTGCAGAAAGTGTCAAAACGTGTTTTTCAGCAGAAATAAACATGTTTCTGCAAGTTTGGTCATCCCCATGTAAGTTATGGGGCAGTTACAGTACACTTTTCAAAACGTGTTTTTCAGCCCGAAATAAACGCGTTTTTTCAGACAACTGAATCCCTATGTAACTGCAAGGCTCAGAAGAGCCCACACACTCTGCTCTTAACCCCAGTGTGCAGAAAGTGTCAAAACATGTTTTTCAGCAGAAATAAACATGTTTCTGCAAGTTTGGTCAACCCCATGTAAATTATGGGGCAGTAACAGCACTTTTTTCAAAACGTGTTTTTCAGCCCGAAATAAACGCGTATTTTCAGACAACTGAATCCCTATGTAACTGCAAGGCTCAGAAGAGCCCACACACTCTGCTCTTAACCCCAGTGTGCAAAAAGTGTCAAAACGTGTTTTTCAGCAGAAATAAACATGTTTCTGCAAGTTTGGTCAACCCCATGTAAGTTATGGGGCAGTAACAGCACTTTTTTCAAAAAGTGTTTTTCAGCCCGAAATAAATGCGTTTTTTCAGACAACTGAATCCCTATGTAACTGCAAGGCTCAGAAGAGCCCAAACACTCTGCTATTAACCCCAGTGTGCAGAAAGTGTCAAAACATGTTTTTCAGCAGAAATAAACATGTTTCTGCAAGTTTGGTCAACCCCATGTAAGTTATGGGGCAGTTACAGTACACTTTTCAAAACGTGTTTTTCAGCCCGAAATAAACACGTTTTTTCAGACAACTGAATCCCTATGTAACTGCAAGGCTCAGAAGAGCCCACACACTCTGCTCTTAACCCCAGTGTGCAGAAAGTGTCAAAACGTGTTTTTCAGCAGAAATAAACATGTTTCTGCAAGTTTGGTCAACCCCATGTAAGTTATGGGGCAGTTACTGTACACTTTTCAAAACGTGTTTTTCAGCCCGAAATAAACGCGTTTTTTCAGACAACTGAATCCCTATGTAACTGCAAAGCTCAGAAGAGCCCACACACTCTGCTCTTAACCCCAGTGTGCAGAAAGTGTCAAAACATGTTTTTCAGCAGAAATAAACATGTTTCTGCAAGTTTGGTCAACCCCATGTAAGTTATGGGGCAGTTACAGTACACTTTTCAAAACGTGTTTTTCAGCCGAAATAAACGAGTTTCTTCAGACAACTGAATCCCTATGTAACTGCAAGGCTCAGAAGAGCCCACACACTCTGCTCTTAACCCCAGTGTGCAGAAAGTGTCTAAACGTGTTTTTCAGCAGAAATAAACGTTTCTGCAAGTTTGGTCAACCCCATGTAAGTTATGGGGCAGTTACAGTACACTTTTCAAAACGTGTTTTTCAGCCTGAAATAAACGCGTTTTTTCAGACAACTGAAATCCCATGTAACTGCAAGGCTCAGACGAGCCCACACACTCAGCTCTTAACCCTAGTGTGCAGAAAGCCTCTAAACATGTTTTTCAGCAGAAATAAACATGTTTCTGCAAGTTTGGTCACCCCCTTGTAAGTTATGGGGCAGTAACAGCACACTATTCAAAACGTGTTTTTCAGCCCGAGATAAACGCGTTTTTTCAGGCAACTGAATCCCATGTAACTGCAAGGCTCAGAAGAGCCCACACACTCTGCTCTTAACCCCAGTGTGCAGAAAGTGTCAAAACGTGTTTTTCAGCAGAAATAAACATGTTTCTGCAAGTTTGGTCAACCCCATGTAAGCTATGGGGCAGTTACAGTACACTTTTCAAAACGTGTTTTTCAGCCCGAAATAAACGCGTTTTTTCAGACAACTGAATCCCTATGTAACTGCAAGGCTCAGAAGAGCCCACACACTCTGCTCTTAACCCCAGTGTGCAGAAAGTGTCAAAACGTGTTTTTCAGCAGAAATAAACATGTTTCTGCAAGTTTGGTCAACCCCATGTAAGTTATGGGGCAGTTACAGTATACTTTTCAAAACGTGTTTTTCAGCCCGAAATAAACACGTTTTTTCAGACAACTGAATCCCTATGTAACTGCAAGCTCAGAAGAGCCCACACACTCAGGTCTTAACCCCAGTGTGCAGAAAGTGTCAAAACATGTTTTTCAGCAGAAATAAACATGTTTCTGCAAGTTTGGTCAACCCCATGTAAGTTATGGGGCAGTAACAGCACTTTTTTCAAAAAGTGTTTTTCAGCCCGAAATAAACGCGTTTTTTCAGACAACTGAATCCCTATGTAACTGCAAGGCTCAGATGAGCCCAAACACTCTGCTATTAACCCCAGTGTGCAGAAAGTGTCAAAACGTGTTTTTCAGCAGAAATAAACATGTTTCTGCAAGTTTGGTCAACCCCATGTAAGCTATGGGGCAGTTACAGTACACTTTTCAAAACGTGTTTTTCAGCCCGAAATAAACGCGTTTTTTCAGACAACTGAATCCCTATGTAACTGCAAGGCTCAGAAGAGCCCACACACTCTGCTCTTAACCCCAGTGTGCAGAAAGTGTCAAAACGTGTTTTTCAGCTGAAATAAATATGTTTCTGCAAGTTTGGTCAACCCCATGTAAGCTATGGGGCAGTTACAGTACCTTTTTCAAAACGTGTTTTTCAGCCCGAAATAAACGCGTTTTTTCAGACAACTGAATCCCTATGTAACTGCAAGGCTCAGAAGAGCCCACACACTCTGCTCTTAACCCCAGTGTGCAGAAAGTGTCAAAACGTGTTTTTCAGCAGAAATAAACATGTTTCTGCAAGTTTGGTCAACCCCATGTAAGTTATGGGGCAGTTACAGTATACTTTTCAAAACGTGTTTTTCAGCCCGAAATAAACACGTTTTTTCAGAGAACTGAATCCCTATGTAACTGCAAGCTCAGAAGAGCCCACACACTCAGCTCTTAACCCCAGTGTGCAGAAAGTGTCAAAACATGTTTTTCAGCAGAAATAAACATGTTTCTGCAAGTTTGGTCAACCCCATGTAAGTTATGGGGCAGTAACAGCACTTTTTTCAAAAAGTGTTTTTCAGCCCGAAATAAACGCGTTTTTTCAGACAACTGAATCCCTATGTAACTGCAAGGCTCAGAAGAGCCCACACACTCTGCTCTTAACCCCAGTGTGCAGAAAGTGTCAAAACATGTTTTTCAGCAGAAATAAACATGTTTCTGCAAGTTTGGTCAACCCCATGTAAGTTATGGGGCAGTAACAGCACTTTTTTCAAAACGTGTTTTTCAGCCCGAAATAAACGCGTTTTTTCAGACAACTGAATCCCTATGTAACTGCAAGGCTCAGAAGAGCCCACACACTCTGCTCTTAACCCCAGTGTGCAGAAAGTGTCAAAACATGTTTTTCAGCAGAAATAAACATGTTTCTGCAAGTTTGGTCAACCCCATGTAAGTTATGGGGCAGTTACAGTACACTTTTCAAAACGTGTTTTTCAGCCCGAAATAAACGCGTTTTTTCAGACAACTGAATCCCTATGTAACTGCAAGCTCAGAAGAGCCCACACACTCAGCTCTTAACCCCAGTGTGCAGAAAGTGGCAAAACATGTTTTTCAGCAGAAATAAACATGTTTCTGCAAGTTTGGTCAACCCCATGTAAGTTATGGGGCAGTAACAGCACTTTTTTCAAAAAGTGTTTTTCAGCCCGAAATAAACGCGTTTTTTCAGACAACTGAATCCCTATGTAACTGCAAGGCTCAGAAGAGCCCAAACACTCTGCTATTAACCCCAGTGTGCAGGAAGTGTCAAAACGTGTTTTTCAGCAGAAATAAACATGTTTCTGCAAGTTTGGTCAACCCCATGTAAGCTATGGGGCAGTTACAGTACACTTTTCAAAACGTGTTTTTCAGCCCGAAATAAACGCGTTTTTTCAGACAACTGAATCCCTATGTAACTGCAAGGCTCAGAAGAGCCCACACACTCTGCTCTTAACCCCAGTGTGCAGAAAGTGTCAAAACGTGTTTTTCAGCAGAAATAAACATGTTTCTGCAAGTTTGGTCAACCCCATGTAAGCTATGGGGCAGTTACAGTACACTTTTCAAAACGTGTTTTTCAGCCCGAGATAAACGCGTTTTTTCAGACAACTGAAATCCCATGTAACTGCAAGGGTCAGACGAGCCCACACACTCAGCTCTTAACCCTAGTGTGCAGAAAGCCTCTAAACATGTTTTTCAGCAGAAATAAACATGTTTCTGCAAGTTTGGTCAACCCCTTGTAAGTTATGGGGCAGTTACAGTACACTTTTCAAAACGTGTTTTTCAGCCCGAAATAAACGCGTTTTTTCAGACAACTGAATCCCTATGTAACTGCAAGGCTCAGAAGAGCCCACACACTCTGGTCTTAACCCCAGTGTGCAGAAAGTGTCAAAACGTGTTTTTCAGCAGAAATAAACATGTTTCTGCAAGTTTGGTCATCCCCATGTAAGTTATGGGGCAGTTACAGTACACTTTTCAAAACGTGTTTTTCAGCCCGAAATAAACGCGTTTTTTCAGACAACTGAATCCCTATGTAACTGCAAGGCTCAGAAGAGCCCACACACTCTGCTCTTAACCCCAGTGTGCAGAAAGTGTCAAAACATGTTTTTCAGCAGAAATAAACATGTTTCTGCAAGTTTGGTCAACCCCATGTAAATTATGGGGCAGTAACAGCACTTTTTTCAAAACGTGTTTTTCAGCCCGAAATAAACGCGTATTTTCAGACAACTGAATCCCTATGTAACTGCAAGGCTCAGAAGAGCCCACACACTCTGCTCTTAACCCCAGTGTGCAGAAAGTGTCAAAACGTGTTTTTCAGCAGAAATAAACATGTTTCTGCAAGTTTGGTCAACCCCATGTAAGTTATGGGGCAGTAACAGCACTTTTTTCAAAAAGTGTTTTTCAGCCCGAAATAAATGCGTTTTTTCAGACAACTGAATCCCTATGTAACTGCAAGGCTCAGAAGAGCCCAAACACTCTGCTATTAACCCCAGTGTGCAGAAAGTGTCAAAACATGTTTTTCAGCAGAAATAAACATGTTTCTGCAAGTTTGGTCAACCCCATGTAAGTTATGGGGCAGTTACAGTACACTTTTCAAAACGTGTTTTTCAGCACGAAATAAACGCGTTTTTTCAGACAACTGAATCCCTATGTAACTGCAAGGCTCAGAAGAGCCCACACACTCTGCTCTTAACCCCAGTGTGCAGAAAGTGTCAAAACGTGTTTTTCAGCAGAAATAAACATGTTTCTGCAAGTTTGGTCAACCCCATGTAAGTTATGGGGCAGTTACAGTACACTTTTCAAAACGTGTTTTTCAGCCCGAAATAAACACGTTTTTTCAGACAACTGAATCCCTATGTAACTGCAAGGCTCAGAAGAGCCCACACACTCTGCTCTTAACCCCAGTGTGCAGAAAGTGTCAAAACGTGTTTTTCAGCAGAAATAAACATGTTTCTGCAAGTTTGGTCAACCCCATGTAAGTTATGGGGCAGTTACTGTACACTTTTCAAAACGTGTTTTTCAGCCCGAAATAAACGCGTTTTTTCAGACAACTGAATCCCTATGTAACTGCAAAGCTCAGAAGAGCCCACACACTCTGCTCTTAACCCCAGTGTGCAGAAAGTGTCAAAACATGTTTTTCAGCAGAAATAAACATGTTTCTGCAAGTTTGGTCAACCCCATGTAAGTTATGGGGCAGTTACAGTACACTTTTCAAAACGTGTTTTTCAGCCGAAATAAACGAGTTTCTTCAGACAACTGAATCCCTATGTAACTGCAAGGCTCAGAAGAGCCCACACACTCTGCTCTTAACCCCAGTGTGCAGAAAGTGTCTAAACGTGTTTTTCAGCAGAAATAAACGTTTCTGCAAGTTTGGTCAACCCCATGTAAGTTATGGGGCAGTTACAGTACACTTTTCAAAACGTGTTTTTCAGCCTGAAATAAACGCGTTTTTTCAGACAACTGAAATCCCATGTAACTGCAAGGCTCAGACGAGCCCACACACTCAGCTCTTAACCCTAGTGTGCAGAAAGCCTCTAAACATGTTTTTCAGCAGAAATAAACATGTTTCTGCAAGTTTGGTCACCCCCTTGTAAGTTATGGGGCAGTAACAGCACACTATTCAAAACGTGTTTTTCAGCCCGAGATAAACGCGTTTTTTCAGGCAACTGAATCCCATGTAACTGCAAGGCTCAGAAGAGCCCACACACTCTGCTCTTAACCCCAGTGTGCAGAAAGTGTCAAAACGTGTTTTTCAGCAGAAATAAACATGTTTCTGCAAGTTTGGTCATCCCCATGTAAGTTATGGGGCAGTTACAGTACACTTTTCAAAACGTGTTTTTCAGCCCGAAATAAACGCGTTTTTTCAGACAACTGAATCCCTATGTAACTGCAAGGCTCAGAAGAGCCCACACACTCTGCTCTTAACCCCAGTGTGCAGAAAGTGTCAAAACATGTTTTTCAGCAGAAATAAACATGTTTCTGCAAGTTTGGTCAACCCCATGTAAATTATGGGGCAGTAACAGCACTTTTTTCAAAACGTGTTTTTCAGCCCGAAATAAACGCGTATTTTCAGACAACTGAATCCCTATGTAACTGCAAGGCTCAGAAGAGCCCACACACTCTGCTCTTAACCCCAGTGTGCAGAAAGTGTCAAAACGTGTTTTTCAGCAGAAATAAACATGTTTCTGCAAGTTTGGTCAACCCCATGTAAGTTATGGGGCAGTAACAGCACTTTTTTCAAAAAGTGTTTTTCAGCCCGAAATAAATGCGTTTTTTCAGACAACTGAATCCCTATGTAACTGCAAGGCTCAGAAGAGCCCAAACACTCTGCTATTAACCCCAGTGTGCAGAAAGTGTCAAAACATGTTTTTCAGCAGAAATAAACATGTTTCTGCAAGTTTGGTCAACCCCATGTAAGTTATGGGGCAGTTACAGTACACTTTTCAAAACGTGTTTTTCAGCACGAAATAAACGCGTTTTTTCAGACAACTGAATCCCTATGTAACTGCAAGGCTCAGAAGAGCCCACACACTCTGCTCTTAACCCCAGTGTGCAGAAAGTGTCAAAACGTGTTTTTCAGCAGAAATAAACATGTTTCTGCAAGTTTGGTCAACCCCATGTAAGTTATGGGGCAGTTACAGTACACTTTTCAAAACGTGTTTTTCAGCCCGAAATAAACACGTTTTTTCAGACAACTGAATCCCTATGTAACTGCAAGGCTCAGAAGAGCCCACACACTCTGCTCTTAACCCCAGTGTGCAGAAAGTGTCAAAACGTGTTTTTCAGCAGAAATAAACATGTTTCTGCAAGTTTGGTCAACCCCATGTAAGTTATGGGGCAGTTACTGTACACTTTTCAAAACGTGTTTTTCAGCCCGAAATAAACGCGTTTTTTCAGACAACTGAATCCCTATGTAACTGCAAAGCTCAGAAGAGCCCACACACTCTGCTCTTAACCCCAGTGTGCAGAAAGTGTCAAAACATGTTTTTCAGCAGAAATAAACATGTTTCTGCAAGTTTGGTCAACCCCATGTAAGTTATGGGGCAGTTACAGTACACTTTTCAAAACGTGTTTTTCAGCCGAAATAAACGAGTTTCTTCAGACAACTGAATCCCTATGTAACTGCAAGGCTCAGAAGAGCCCACACACTCTGCTCTTAACCCCAGTGTGCAGAAAGTGTCTAAACGTGTTTTTCAGCAGAAATAAACGTTTCTGCAAGTTTGGTCAACCCCATGTAAGTTATGGGGCAGTTACAGTACACTTTTCAAAACGTGTTTTTCAGCCTGAAATAAACGCGTTTTTTCAGACAACTGAAATCCCATGTAACTGCAAGGCTCAGACGAGCCCACACACTCAGCTCTTAACCCTAGTGTGCAGAAAGCCTCTAAACATGTTTTTCAGCAGAAATAAACATGTTTCTGCAAGTTTGGTCACCCCCTTGTAAGTTATGGGGCAGTAACAGCACACTATTCAAAACGTGTTTTTCAGCCCGAGATAAACGCGTTTTTTCAGGCAACTGAATCCCATGTAACTGCAAGGCTCAGAAGAGCCCACACACTCTGCTCTTAACCCCAGTGTGCAGAAAGTGTCAAAACGTGTTTTTCAGCAGAAATAAACATGTTTCTGCAAGTTTGGTCAACCCCATGTAAGTTATGGGGCAGTTACAGTACACTTTTCAAAACGTGTTTTTCAGCCCGAAATAAACGCGTTTTTTCAGACAACTGAATCCCTATGTAACTGCAAGGCTCAGAAGAGCCCACACACTCTGCTCTTAACCCCAGTGTGCAGAAAGTGTCAAAACATGTTTTTCAGCAGAAATAAACATGTTTCTGCAAGTTTGGTCAACCCCATGTAAGTTATGGGGCAGTAACAGCACTTTTTTCAAAACGTGTTTTTCAGCCCGAAATAAACGCGTATTTTAAGACAACTGAATCCCTATGTAACTGCAAGGCTCAGAAGAGCCCACACACTCTGCTCTTAACCCCAGTGTGCAGAAAGTGTCAAAACATGTTTTTCAGCAGAAATAAACATGTTTCTGCAAGTTTGGTCAACCCCATGTAAGTTATGGGGCAGTAACAGCACTTTTTTCAAAAAGTGTTTTTCAGCCCGAAATAAACGCGTTTTTTCAGACAACTGAATCCCTATGTAACTGCAAGGCTCAGATGAGCCCAAACACTCTGCTATTAACCCCAGTGTGCAGAAAGTGTCAAAACGTGTTTTTCAGCAGAAATAAACATGTTTCTGCAAGTTTGGTCAACCCCATGTAAGCTATGGGGCAGTTACAGTACACTTTTCAAAACGTGTTTTTCAGCCCGAAATAAACGCGTTTTTTCAGACAACTGAATCCCTATGTAACTGCAAGGCTCAGAAGAGCCCACACACTCTGCTCTTAACCCCAGTGTGCAGAAAGTGTCAAAACGTGTTTTTCAGCTGAAATAAATATGTTTCTGCAAGTTTGGTCAACCCCATGTAAGCTATGGGGCAGTTACAGTACCTTTTTCAAAACGTGTTTTTCAGCCCGAAATAAACGCGTTTTTTCAGACAACTGAATCCCTATGTAACTGCAAGGCTCAGAAGAGCCCACACACTCTGCTCTTAACCCCAGTGTGCAGAAAGTGTCAAAACGTGTTTTTCAGCAGAAATAAACATGTTTCTGCAAGTTTGGTCAACCCCATGTAAGTTATGGGGCAGTTACAGTATACTTTTCAAAACGTGTTTTTCAGCCCGAAATAAACACGTTTTTTCAGAGAACTGAATCCCTATGTAACTGCAAGCTCAGAAGAGCCCACACACTCAGCTCTTAACCCCAGTGTGCAGAAAGTGTCAAAACATGTTTTTCAGCAGAAATAAACATGTTTCTGCAAGTTTGGTCAACCCCATGTAAGTTATGGGGCAGTAACAGCACTTTTTTCAAAAAGTGTTTTTCAGCCCGAAATAAACGCGTTTTTTCAGACAACTGAATCCCTATGTAACTGCAAGGCTCAGAAGAGCCCACACACTCTGCTCTTAACCCCAGTGTGCAGAAAGTGTCAAAACATGTTTTTCAGCAGAAATAAACATGTTTCTGCAAGTTTGGTCAACCCCATGTAAGTTATGGGGCAGTAACAGCACTTTTTTCAAAACGTGTTTTTCAGCCCGAAATAAACGCGTTTTTTCAGACAACTGAATCCCTATGTAACTGCAAGGCTCAGAAGAGCCCACACACTCTGCTCTTAACCCCAGTGTGCAGAAAGTGTCAAAACATGTTTTTCAGCAGAAATAAACATGTTTCTGCAAGTTTGGTCAACCCCATGTAAGTTATGGGGCAGTTACAGTACACTTTTCAAAACGTGTTTTTCAGCCCGAAATAAACGCGTTTTTTCAGACAACTGAATCCCTATGTAACTGCAAGGCTCAGAAGAGCCCACACACTCTGCTCTTAACCTCAGTGTGCAGAAAGTGTCAAAACGTGTTTTTCAGCAGAAATAAACATGTTTCTGCAAGTTTGGTCAACCCCATGTAAGTTATGGGGCAGTTACAGTACACTTTTCAAAACGTGTTTTTCAGCCCGAAATAAACGCGTTTTTTCAGACAACTGAATCCCTATGTAACTGCAAGGCTCAGAAGAGCCCACACACTCTGCTTTTAACCCCAGTGTGCAGAAAGTGTCAAAACGTGTTTTTCAGCAGAAATAAACATGTTTCTGCAAGTTTGGTCAACCCCATGTAAGCTATGGGGCAGTTACAGTACACTTTTCAAAACGTGTTTTTCAGCCCGAAATAAACACGTTTTTTCAGACAACTGAATCCCAATGTAACTGCAAGCTCAGAAGAGCCCACACACTCAGCTCTTAACCCCAGTGTGCAGAAAGTGTCAAAACATGTTTTTCAGCAGAAATAAACATGTTTCTGCAAGTTTGGTCAACCCCATGTAAGTTATGGGGCAGTTACAGTACACTTTTCAAAACGTGTTTTTCAGCCCGAAATAAACGCGTTTTTTCAGACAACTGAATCCCTATGTAACTGAAAGGCTCAGAAGAGCCCACACACTCTGCTCTTAACCTCAGTGTGCAGAAAGTGTCAAAACGTGTTTTTCAGCAGAAATAAACATGTTTCTGCAAGTTTGGTCAACCCCATGTAAGCTATGGGGCAGTTACAGTACACTTTTCAAAACGTGTTTTTCAGCCCGAAATAAACGCGTTTTTTCAGACAACTGAATCCCTATGTAACTGCAAGGCTCAGAAGAGCCCACACACTCTGCTTTTAACCCCAGTGTGCAGAAAGTGTCAAAACGTGTTTTTCAGCAGAAATAAACATGTTTCTGCAAGTTTGGTCAACCCCATGTAAGTTATGGGGCAGTTACAGTATACTTTTCAAAACGTGTTTTTCAGCCCGAAATAAACACGTTTTTTCAGACAACTGAATCCCTATGTAACTGCAAGCTCAGAAGAGCCCACACACTCAGCTCTTAACCCCAGTGTGCAGAAAGTGTCAAAACATGTTTTTCAGCAGAAATAAACATGTTTCTGCAAGTTTGGTCAACCCCATGTAAGTTATGGGGCAGTTACAGTACACTTTTCAAAACGTGTTTTTCAGCCCGAAATAAACGCGTTTTTTCAGACAACTGAATCCCTATGTAACTGCAAGGCTCAGAAGAGCCCACACACTCTGCTCTTAACCTCAGTGTGCAGAAAGTGTCAAAACGTGTTTTTCAGCAGAAATAAACATGTTTCTGCAAGTTTGGTCAACCCCATGTAAGCTAAGGGGCAGTTACAGTACACTTTTCAAAACGTGTTTTTCAGCCCGAAATAAACGCGTTTTTTCAGACAACTGAATCCTTATGTAACTGCAAGGCTCAGAAGAGCCCACACACTCTGCTTTTAACCCCAGTGTGCAGAAAGTGTCAAAACGTGTTTTTCAGCAGAAATAAACATGTTTCTGCAAGTTTGGTCAACCCCATGTAAGTTATGGGGCAGTTACAGTATACTTTTCAAAACGTGTTTTTCAGCCCGAAATAAACACGTTTTTTCAGACAACTGAATCCCAATGTAACTGCAAGCTCAGAAGAGCCCACACACTCAGCTCTTAACCCCAGTGTGCAGAAAGTGTCAAAACATGTTTTTCAGCAGAAATAAACATGTTTCTGCAAGTTTGGTCAACCCCATGTAAGTTATGGGGCAGTTACAGTACACTTTTCAAAACGTGTTTTTCAGCCCGAAATAAACGCGTTTTTTCAGACAACTGAATCCCTATGTAACTGAAAGGCTCAGAAGAGCCCACACACTCTGCTCTTAACCTCAGTGTGCAGAAAGTGTCAAAACGTGTTTTTCAGCAGAAATAAACATGTTTCTGCAAGTTTGGTCAACCCCATGTAAGCTATGGGGCAGTTACAGTACACTTTTCAAAACGTGTTTTTCAGCCCGAAATAAACGCGTTTTTTCAGACAACTGAATCCCTATGTAACTGCAAGGCTCAGAAGAGCCCACACACTCTGCTTTTAACCCCAGTGTGCAGAAAGTGTCAAAACGTGTTTTTCAGCAGAAATAAACATGTTTCTGCAAGTTTGGTCAACCCCATGTAAGTTATGGGGCAGTTACAGTATACTTTTCAAAACGTGTTTTTCAGCCCGAAATAAACACGTTTTTTCAGACAACTGAATCCCTATGTAACTGCAAGCTCAGAAGAGCCCACACACTCAGCTCTTAACCCCAGTGTGCAGAAAGTGTCAAAACATGTTTTTCAGCAGAAATAAACATGTTTCTGCAAGTTTGGTCAACCCCATGTAAGTTATGGGGCAGTAACAGCACTTTTTTCAAAACGTGTTTTTCAGCCCGAAATAAACGCGTTTTTTCAGACAACTGAATCCCTATGTAACTGCAAGGCTCAGAAGAGCCCACACACTCTGCTCTTAACCCCAGTGTGCAGAAAGTGTCAAAACATGTTTTTCAGCAGAAATAAACATGTTTCTGCAAGTTTGGTCAACCCCATGTCAGTTATGGGGCAGTAACAGCACTTTTTTCAAAACGTTTGTTTCAGCCCGAAATAAACGCGTTTTTTCAGACAAATGAATCCCTATGTAACTGCAAGGCTCAGAAGAGCCCACACACTCTGCTCTTAACCCCAGTGTGCAGAAAGTGTCAAAACGTGTTTTTCAGCAGAAATAAACATGTTTCTGCAAGTTTGGTCAACCCCATGTAAGTTATGGGGCAGTTACAGTATACTTTTCAAAACGTGTTTTTCAGCCCGAAATAAACACGTTTTTTCAGACAACTGAATCCCTATGTAACTGCAAGCTCAGAAGAGCCCACACACTCAGCTCTTAACCCCAGTGTGCAGAAAGTGGCAAAACATGTTTTTCAGCAGAAATAAACATGTTTCTGCAAGTTTGGTCAACCCCATGTAAGTTATGGGGCAGTAACAGCACTTTTTTCAAAAAGTGTTTTTCAGCCCGAAATAAACGCGTTTTTTCAGACAACTGAATCCCTATGTAACTGCAAGGCTCAGAAGAGCCCAAACACTCTGCTATTAACCCCAGTGTGCAGGAAGTGTCAAAACGTGTTTTTCAGCAGAAATAAACATGTTTCTGCAAGTTTGGTCAACCCCATGTAAGCTATGGGGCAGTTACAGTACACTTTTCAAAACGTGTTTTTCAGCCCGAAATAAACGCGTTTTTTCAGACAACTGAATCCCTATGTAACTGCAAGGCTCAGAAGAGCCCACACACTCTGCTCTTAACCCCAGTGTGCAGAAAGTGTCAAAACGTGTTTTTCAGCAGAAATAAACATGTTTCTGCAAGTTTGGTCAACCCCATGTAAGTTATGGGGCAGTAACAGCACTTTTTTCAAAAAGTGTTTTTCAGCCCGAAATGAACGCGTTTTTTCAGACAACTGAATCCCTATGTAACTGCAAGGCTCAGAAGAGCCCAAACACTCTGCTATTAACCCCAGTGTGCAGGAAGTGTCAAAACGTGTTTTTCAGCAGAAATAAACATGTTTCTGCAAGTTTGGTCAACCCCATGTAAGCTATGGGGCAGTTACAGTACACTTTTCAAAACGTGTTTTTCAGCCCGAAATAAACGCGTTTTTTCAGACAACTGAATCCCTATGTAACTGCAAGGCTCAGAAGAGCCCACACACTCTGCTCTTAACCCCAGTGTGCAGAAAGTGTCAAAACGTGTTTTTCAGCAGAAATAAACATGTTTCTGCAAGTTTGGTCAACCCCATGTAAGCTATGGGGCAGTTACAGTACACTTTTCAAAACGTGTTTTTCAGCCCGAAATAAACGCGTTTTTTTCAGACAACTGAATCCCTATGTAACTGCAAGGCTCAGAAGAGCCCACACACTCTGCTCTTAACCCCAGTGTGCAGAAAGTGTCAAAACGTGTTTTTCAGCAGAAATAAACATGTTTCTGCAAGTTTGGTCAACCCCATGTAAGTTATGGGGCAGTTACAGTATACTTTTCAAAACGTGTTTTTCAGCCCGAAATAAACACGTTTTTTCAGACAACTGAATCCCTATGTAACTGCAAGCTCAGAAGAGCCCACACACTCAGCTCTTAACCCCAGTGTGCAGAAAGTGTCAAAACATGTTTTTCAGCAGAAATAAACATGTTTCTGCAAGTTTGGTCAACCCCATGTAAGTTATGGGGCAGTAACAGCACTTTTTTCAAAAAGTGTTTTTCAGCCCGAAATAAACGCGTTTTTTCAGACAACTGAATCCCTATGTAACTGCAAGGCTCAGAAGAGCCCACACACTCTGCTCTTAACCCCAGTGTGCAGAAAGTGTCAAAACGTGTTTTTCAGCAGAAATAAACATGTTTCTGCAAGTTTGGTCAACCCCATGTAAGTTATGGGGCAGTTACAGTACACTTTTCAAAACGTATTTTTCAGTCCGAAATAAACGCGTTTTTTCAGACAACTGAATCCCTATGTAACTGCAAGGCTCAGAAGAGCCCACTTACTCTGCTCTTAACCCCAGTGTGCAGAAAGTGTCAAAACGTGTTTTTCAGCAGAAATAAACATGTTTCTGCAAGTTTGGTCAACCCCATGTAAGCTATGGGGCAGTTACAGTACACTTTTCAAAACGTGTTTTTCAGCCCGAGATAAACGCGTTTTTTCAGACAACTGAAATCCCATGTAACTGCAAGGGTCAGACGAGCCCACACACTCAGCTCTTAACCCTAGTGTGCAGAAAGCCTCTAAACATGTTTTTCAGCAGAAATAAACATGTTTCTGCAAGTTTGGTCAACCCCTTGTAAGTTATGGGGCAGTTACAGTACACTTTTCAAAACGTGTTTTTCAGCCCGAAATAAACGCGTATTTTCAGACAACTGAATCCCTATGTAACTGCAAGGCTCAGAAGAGCCCACACACTCTGCTCTTAACCCCAGTGTGCAGAAAGTGTCAAAACGTGTTTTTCAGCAGAAATAAACATGTTTCTGCAAGTTTGGTCAACCCCATGTAAGCTATGGGGCAGTTACAGTACACTTTTCAAAACGTGTTTTTCAGCCCGAAATAAACGCGTTTTTTCAGACAACTGAATCCCTATGTAACTGCAAGCTCAGAAGAGCCCACACACTCAGCTCTTAACCCCAGTGTGCAGAAAGTGTCAAAACATGTTTTTCAGCAGAAATAAACATGTTTCTGCAAGTTTGGTCAACCCCATGTAAGTTATGGGGCAGTAACAGCACTTTTTTCAAAAAGTGTTTTTCAGCCCGAAATAAATGCGTTTTTTCAGACAACTGAATCCCTATGTAACTGCAAGGCTCAGAAGAGCCCAAACACTCTGCTATTAACCCCAGTGTGCAGAAAGTGTCAAAACATGTTTTTCAGCAGAAATAAACATGTTTCTGCAAGTTTGGTCAACCCCATGTAAGTTATGGGGCAGTAACAGCACTTTTTTCAAAACGTGTTTTTCAGCCCGAAATAAACGCGTTTTTTCAGACAACTGAATCCCTATGTAACTGCAAGGCTCAGAAGAGCCCACACACTCTGCTCTTAACCCCAGTGTGCAGAAAGTGTCAAAACATGTTTTTCAGCAGAAATAAACATGTTTCTGCAAGTTTGGTCAACCCCATGTAAGTTATGGGGCAATTACAGTACACTTTTCAAAACGTGTTTTTCAGCCCGAAATAAACGCGTTTTTTCAGACAACTGAATCCCTATGTAACTGCAAGGCTCAGAAGAGCCCACACACTCTGCTCTTAACCTCAGTGTGCAGAAAGTGTCAAAACGTGTTTTTCAGCAGAAATAAACATGTTTCTGCAAGTTTGGTCAACCCCATGTAAGCTATGGGGCAGTTACAGTACACTTTTCAAAACGTGTTTTTCAGCCCGAAATAAACGCGTTTTTTCAGACAACTGAATCCCTATGTAACTGCAAGGCTCAGAAGAGCCCACACACTCTGCTCTTAACCCCAGTGTGCAGAAAGTGTCAAAACGTGTTTTTCAACAGAAATAAACATGTTTCTGCAAGTTTGGTCAACCCCATGTAAGTTATGGGGCAGTAACAGCACTTTTTTCAAAACGTGTTTTTCAGCCCGAAATAAACGCGTTTTTTCAGACAACTGAATCCCTATGTAACTGCAAGGCTCAGAAGAGCCCACACACTCTGCTCTTAACCCCAGTGTGCAGAAAGTGTCAAAACATGTTTTTCAGCAGAAATAAACATGTTTCTGCAAGTTTGGTCAACCCCATGTAAGTTATGGGGCAGTAACAGCACTTTTTTCAAAACGTGTGTTTCAGCCCGAATTAAACGCTTTTTTTCAGACAACTGAATCCCTCTGTAACTGCAAGGCTCAGAAGAGCCCACACACTCTGCTCTTAACCCCAGTGTGCAGAAAGTGTCAAAACGTGTTTTTCAGCTGAAATAAACATGTTTCTGCAAGTTTGGTCAACCCCATGTCAGTTATGGGGCAGTTACAGTACACTTTTCAAAACGTATTTTTCAGTCCGAAATAAACGCGTTTTTTCAGACAACTGAATCCCTATGTAACTGCAAGGCTCAGAAGAGCCCACACACTCTGCTCTTAACCTCAGTGTGCAGAAAGTGTCAAAACGTGTTTTTCAGCAGAAATAAACATGTTTCTGCAAGTTTGGTCAACCCCATGTAAGCTATGGGGCAGTTACAGTACACTTTTCAAAACGTGTTTTTCAGCCCGAAATAAACGCGTTTTTTCAGACAACTGAATCCCTATGTAACTGCAAGGCTCAGAAGAGCCCACACACTCTGCTCTTAACCCCAGTGTGCAGAAAGTGTCAAAACGTGTTTTTCAACAGAAATAAACATGTTTCTGCAAGTTTGGTCAACCCCATGTAAGTTATGGGGCAGTAACAGCACTTTTTTCAAAACGTGTTTTTCAGCCCGAAATAAACGCGTTTTTTCAGACAACTGAATCCCTATGTAACTGCAAGGCTCAGAAGAGCCCACACACTCTGCTCTTAAACCCCAGTGTGCAGAAAGTGTCAAAACGTGTTTTTCAGCAGAAATAAACATGTTTCTGCAAGTTTGGTCAACCCCATGTAAGTTATGGGGCAGTTACAGTATACTTTTCAAAACGTGTTTTTCAGCCCGAAATAAACGCGTTTTTTCAGACAACTGAATCCCTATGTAACTGCAAGGCTCAGAAGAGCCCACACACGCTGCTCTTAACCCCAGTGTGCAGAAAGTGTCAAAACATGTTTTTCAGCAGAAATAAACATGTTTCTGCAAGTTTGGTCAACCCCATGTAAGTTATGGGGCAGTTACAGTACACTTTTCAAAACGTGTTTTTCAGCCCGAAATAAACGCGTTTTTTCAGACAACTGAATCCCTATGTAACTGCAAGCTCAGAAGAGCCCACAAACTCAGCTCTTAACCCCAGTGTGCAGAAAGTGTCAAAACATGTTTTTCAGCAGAAATAAACATGTTTCTGCAAGTTTGGTCAACCCCATGTAAGTTATGGGGCAGTAACAGCACTTTTTTCAAAACGTGTTTTTCAGCCCGAAATAAACGCGTTTTTTCAGACAACTGAATCCCTATGTAACTGCAAGGCTCAGAAGAGCCCACACACTCTGCTCTTAACCCCAGTGTGCAGAAAGTGTCAAAACATGTTTTTCAGCAGAAATAAACACGTTTCTGCAAGTTTGGTCAACCCCATGTAAGTTATGGGGCAGTTACAGTACACTTTTCAAAACGTGTTTTTCAGCCCGAAATAAACGCGTTTTTTCAGACAACTGAATCCCTATGTAACTGCAAGGCTCAGAAGAGCCCACACACTCTGCTCTTAACCTCAGTGTGCAGAAAGTGTCAAAACGTGTTTTTCAGCAGAAATAAACATGTTTCTGCAAGTTTGGTCAACCCCATGTAAGCTATGGGGCAGTTACAGTACACTTTTCAAAACATGTTTTTCAGCCCGAAATAAACGCGTTTTTTCAGACAACTGAATCCCTATGTAACTGCAAGGCTCAGAAGAGCCCACACACTCTGCTCTTAACCCCAGTGTGCAGAAAGTGTCAAAACGTGTTTTTCAACAGAAATAAACATGTTTCTGCAAGTTTGGTCAACCCCATGTAAGTTATGGGGCAGTAACAGCACTTTTTTCAAAACGTGTTTTTCAGCCCGAAATAAACGCGTTTTTTCAGACAACTGAATCCCTATGTAACTGCAAGGCTCAGAAGAGCCCACACACTCTGCTCTTAACCCCAGTGTGCAGAAAGTGTCAAAACATGTTTTTCAGCAGAAATAAACATGTTTCTGCAAGTTTGGTCAACCCCATGTAAGTTATGGGGCAGTAACAGCACTTTTTCAAAACGTGTGTTTCAGCCCGAATTAAACGCTTTTTTTCAGACAACTGAATCCCTCTGTAACTGCAAGGCTCAGAAGAGCCCACACACTCTGCTCTTAACCCCAGTGTGCAGAAAGTGTCAAAACGTGTTTTTCAGCTGAAATAAACATGTTTCTGCAAGTTTGGTCAACCCCATGTCAGTTATGGGGCAGTTACAGTACACTTTTCAAAACGTATTTTTCAGTCCGAAATAAACGCGTTTTTTCAGACAACTGAATCCCTATGTAACTGCAAGGCTCAGAAGAGCCCACACACTCTGCTCTTAACCTCAGTGTGCAGAAAGTGTCAAAACGTGTTTTTCAGCAGAAATAAACATGTTTCTGCAAGTTTGGTCAACCCCATGTAAGCTATGGGGCAGTTACAGTACACTTTTCAAAACGTGTTTTTCAGCCCGAAATAAACGCGTTTTTTCAGACAACTGAATCCCTATGTAACTGCAAGGCTCAGAAGAGCCCACACACTCTGCTTTTAACCCCAGTGTGCAGAAAGTGTCAAAACGTGTTTTTCAGCAGAAATAAACATGTTTCTGCAAGTTTGGTCAACCCCATGTAAGTTATGGGGCAGTTACAGTATACTTTTCAAAACGTGTTTTTCAGCCCGAAATAAACACGTTTTTTCAGACAACTGAATCCCAATGTAACTGCAAGCTCAGAAGAGCCCACACACTCAGCTCTTAACCCCAGTGTGCAGAAAGTGTCAAAACATGTTTTTCAGCAGAAATAAACATGTTTCTGCAAGTTTGGTCAACCCCATGTAAGTTATGGGGCAGTTACAGTACACTTTTCAAAACGTGTTTTTCAGCCCGAAATAAACGCGTTTTTTCAGACAACTGAATCCCTATGTAACTGAAAGGCTCAGAAGAGCCCACACACTCTGCTCTTAACCTCAGTGTGCAGAAAGTGTCAAAACGTGTTTTTCAGCAGAAATAAACATGTTTCTGCAAGTTTGGTCAACCCCATGTAAGCTATGGGGCAGTTACAGTACACTTTTCAAAACGTGTTTTTCAGCCCGAAATAAACGCGTTTTTTCAGACAACTGAATCCCTATGTAACTGCAAGGCTCAGAAGAGCCCACACACTCTGCTTTTAACCCCAGTGTGCAGAAAGTGTCAAAACGTGTTTTTCAGCAGAAATAAACATGTTTCTGCAAGTTTGGTCAACCCCATGTAAGTTATGGGGCAGTTACAGTATACTTTTCAAAACGTGTTTTTCAGCCCGAAATAAACACGTTTTTTCAGACAACTGAATCCCTATGTAACTGCAAGCTCAGAAGAGCCCACACACTCAGCTCTTAACCCCAGTGTGCAGAAAGTGTCAAAACATGTTTTTCAGCAGAAATAAACATGTTTCTGCAAGTTTGGTCAACCCCATGTAAGTTATGGGGCAGTAACAGCACTTTTTTCAAAACGTGTTTTTCAGCCCGAAATAAACGCGTTTTTTCAGACAACTGAATCCCTATGTAACTGCAAGGCTCAGAAGAGCCCACACACTCTGCTCTTAACCCCAGTGTGCAGAAAGTGTCAAAACATGTTTTTCAGCAGAAATAAACATGTTTCTGCAAGTTTGGTCAACCCCATGTCAGTTATGGGGCAGTAACAGCACTTTTTTCAAAACGTTTGTTTCAGCCCGAAATAAACGCGTTTTTTCAGACAAATGAATCCCTATGTAACTGCAAGGCTCAGAAGAGCCCACACACTCTGCTCTTAACCCCAGTGTGCAGAAAGTGTCAAAACGTGTTTTTCAGCAGAAATAAACATGTTTCTGCAAGTTTGGTCAACCCCATGTAAGTTATGGGGCAGTTACAGTATACTTTTCAAAACGTGTTTTTCAGCCCGAAATAAACACGTTTTTTCAGACAACTGAATCCCTATGTAACTGCAAGCTCAGAAGAGCCCACACACTCAGCTCTTAACCCCAGTGTGCAGAAAGTGGCAAAACATGTTTTTCAGCAGAAATAAACATGTTTCTGCAAGTTTGGTCAACCCCATGTAAGTTATGGGGCAGTAACAGCACTTTTTTCAAAAAGTGTTTTTCAGCCCGAAATAAACGCGTTTTTTCAGACAACTGAATCCCTATGTAACTGCAAGGCTCAGAAGAGCCCAAACACTCTGCTATTAACCCCAGTGTGCAGGAAGTGTCAAAACGTGTTTTTCAGCAGAAATAAACATGTTTCTGCAAGTTTGGTCAACCCCATGTAAGCTATGGGGCAGTTACAGTACACTTTTCAAAACGTGTTTTTCAGCCCGAAATAAACGCGTTTTTTCAGACAACTGAATCCCTATGTAACTGCAAGGCTCAGAAGAGCCCACACACTCTGCTCTTAACCCCAGTGTGCAGAAAGTGTCAAAACGTGTTTTTCAGCAGAAATAAACATGTTTCTGCAAGTTTGGTCAACCCCATGTAAGTTATGGGGCAGTAACAGCACTTTTTTCAAAAAGTGTTTTTCAGCCCGAAATGAACGCGTTTTTTTCAGACAACTGACAGACAACTGAATCCCTATGTAACTGCAAGGCTCAGAAGAGCCAAACACTCTGCTATTAACCCCAGTGTGCAGGAAGTGTCAAAAACGTGTTTTTCAGCAGGAAATAAACATGTTCTGCAAGTTTGGTCAACCCCATGTAAGCTATGGGGCAGTTACAGTACACTTTTCAAACGTGTTTTTCAGCCCGAAATAAACGCGTTTTTTCAGACAACTGAATCCCTATGTAACTGCAAGGCTCAGAAGAGCCCACACACTCTGCTCTTAACCCCAGTGTGCAGAAAGTGTCAAAACGTGTTTTTCAGCAGAAATAAACATGTTTCTGCAAGTTTGGTCAACCCCATGTAAGCTATGGGGCAGTTACAGTACACTTTTCAAAACGTGTTTTTCAGCCCGAAATAAACGCGTTTTTTTCAGACAACTGAATCCCTATGTAACTGCAAGGCTCAGAAGAGCCCACACACTCTGCTCTTAACCCCAGTGTGCAGAAAGTGTCAAAACGTGTTTTTCAGCAGAAATAAACATGTTTCTGCAAGTTTGGTCAACCCCATGTAAGTTATGGGGCAGTTACAGTATACTTTCAAAACGTGTTTTTCAGCCCGAAATAAACGCGTTTTTTCAGACAACTGAATCCTATGTAACTGCAAGGCTCAGAAGAGCCCACTTACTCTGCTCTTAACCCCAGTGTGCAGAAAGTGTCAAAACGTGTTTTTCAGCAGAAATAAACATGTTTCTGCAAGTTTGGTCAACCCATGTAAGCTATGGGGCAGTTACAGTACACTTTTCAAAACGTGTTTTTCAGCCCGAGATAAACGCGTTTTTTCAGACAACTGAAATCCCATGTAACTGCAAGGGTCAGACGAGCCCACACACTCAGCTCTTAACCCTAGTGTGCAGAAAGCCTCTAAACATGTTTTTCAGCAGAAATAAACATGTTTCTGCAAGTTTGGTCAACCCCTTGTAAGTTATGGGGCAGTTACAGTACACTTTTCAAAACGTGTTTTTCGTATTTTCAGACAACTGAATCCCTATGTAACTGCAAGGCTCAGAAGAGCCCACACACTCTGCTCTTAACCCCAGTGTGCAGAAAGTGTCAAAACGTGTTTTTCAGCAGAAATAAACATGTTTCTGCAAGTTTGGTCAACCCCATGTAAGCTATGGGGCAGTTACAGTACACTTTTCAAAACGTGTTTTTCAGCCCGAAATAAACGCGTTTTTTTCAGACAACTGAATCCCTATGTAACTGCAAGGCTCAGAAGAGCCCACACACTCTGCTCTTAACCCCAGTGTGCAGAAAGTGTCAAAACGTGTTTTTCAGCAGAAATAAACATGTTTCTGCAAGTTTGGTAAACCCCATGTAAGTTATGGGGTAGTTACAGTATACTTTTCAAAACGTGTTTTTCAGCCCGAAATAAACACGTTTTTTCAGACAACTGAATCCCTATGTAACTGCAAGCTCAGAAGAGCCCACACACTCAGCTCTTAACCCCAGTGTGCAGAAAGTGTCAAAACATGTTTTTCAGCAGAAATAAACATGTTTCTGCAAGTTTGGTCAACCCCATGTAAGTTATGGGGCAGTAACAGCACTTTTTTCAAAACGTGTTTTTCAGCCCGAAATAAACGCGTTTTTTCAGACAACTGAATCCCTATGTAACTGCAAGGCTCAGAAGAGCCCACACACTCTGCTCTTAACCCCAGTGTGCAGAAAGTGTCAAAACATGTTTTTCAGCAGAAATAAACATGTTTCTGCAAGTTTGGTCAACCCCATGTCAGTTATGGGGCAGTAACAGCACTTTTTTCAAAACGTTTGTTTCAGCCCGAAATAAACGCGTTTTTTCAGACAAATGAATCCCTATGTAACTGCAAGGCTCAGAAGAGCCCACACACTCTGCTCTTAACCCCAGTGTGCAGAAAGTGTCAAAACGTGTTTTTCCAGCAGAAATAAACATGTTTCTGCAAGTTTGGTCAACCCATGTAAGTTATGGGGCAGTTACAGTATACTTTTCAAAACGTGTTTTTCAGCCCGAAATAAACACGTTTTTTCAGACAACTGAATCCCTATGTAACTGCAAGCTCAGAAGAGCCCACACACTCAGCTCTTAACCCCAGTGTGCAGAAAGTGGCAAAACATGTTTTTCAGCAGAAATAAACATGTTTCTGCAAGTTTGGTCAAACCCATGTAAGTTATGGGGCAGTAACAGCACTTTTTTCAAAAAGTGTTTTTCAGCCCGAAATAAACGCGTTTTTTCAGACAACTGAATCCCTATGTAACTGCAAGGCTCAGAAGAGCCCAAACACTCTGCTATTAACCCCAGTGTGCAGGAAGTGTCAAAACGTGTTTTTCAGCAGAAATAAACATGTTTCTGCAAGTTTGGTCAACCCCATGTAAGCTATGGGGCAGTTACAGTACACTTTTCAAAACGTGTTTTTCAGCCCGAAATAAACGCGTTTTTTCAGACAACTGAATCCCTATGTAACTGCAAGGCTCAGAAGAGCCCACACACTCTGCTCTTAACCCCAGTGTGCAGAAAGTGTCAAAACGTGTTTTTCAGCAGAAATAAACATGTTTCTGCAAGTTTGGTCAACCCCATGTAAGTTATGGGGCAGTAACAGCACTTTTTTCAAAAAGTGTTTTTCAGCCCGAAATGAACGCGTTTTTTCAGACAACTGAATCCCTATGTAACTGCAAGGCTCAGAAGAGCCCAAACACTCTGCTATTAACCCCAGTGTGCAGGAAGTGTCAAAACGTGTTTTTCAGCAGAAATAAACATGTTTCTGCAAGTTTGGTCAACCCCATGTAAGCTATGGGGCAGTTACAGTACACTTTTCAAACGTGTTTTTCAGCCCGAAATAAACGCGTTTTTTCAGACAACTGAATCCCTATGTAACTGCAAGGCTCAGAAGAGCCCACACACTCTGCTCTTAACCCCAGTGTGCAGAAAGTGTCAAAACGTGTTTTTCAGCAGAAATAAACATGTTTCTGCAAGTTTGGTCAACCCCATGTAAGCTATGGGGCAGTTACAGTACACTTTTCAAAACGTGTTTTTCAGCCCGAAATAAACGCGTTTTTTTCAGACAACTGAATCCCTATGTAACTGCAAGGCTCAGAAGAGCCCACACACTCTGCTCTTAACCCCAGTGTGCAGAAAGTGTCAAAACGTGTTTTTCAGCAGAAATAAACATGTTTCTGCAAGTTTGGTCAACCCCATGTAAGTTATGGGGCAGTTACAGTATACTTTTCAAAACGTGTTTTTCAGCCCGAAATAAACACGTTTTTTCAGACAACTGAATCCCTATGTAACTGCAAGCTCAGAAGAGCCCACACACTCAGCTCTTAACCCCAGTGTGCAGAAAGTGTCAAAACATGTTTTTCAGCAGAAATAAACATGTTTCTGCAAGTTTGGTCAACCCCATGTAAGTTATGGGGCAGTAACAGCACTTTTTTCAAAAAGTGTTTTTCAGCCCGAAATAAACGCGTTTTTTCAGACAACTGAATCCCTATGTAACTGCAAGGCTCAGAAGAGCCCACACACTCTGCTCTTAACCCCAGTGTGCAGAAAGTGTCAAAACGTGTTTTTCAGCAGAAATAAACATGTTTCTGCAAGTTTGGTCAACCCCATGTAAGTTATGGGGCAGTTACAGTACACTTTTCAAAACGTATTTTTCAGTCCTAAATAAACGCGTTTTTTCAGACAACTGAATCCCTATGTAACTGCAAGGCTCAGAAGAGCCCACTTACTCTGCTCTTAACCCCAGTGTGCAGAAAGTGTCAAAACGTGTTTTTCAGCAGAAATAAACATGTTTCTGCAAGTTTGGTCAACCCCATGTAAGCTATGGGGCAGTTACAGTACACTTTTCAAAACGTGTTTTTCAGCCCGAGATAAACGCGTTTTTTCAGACAACTGAAATCCCATGTAACTGCAAGGGTCAGACGAGCCCACACACTCAGCTCTTAACCCTAGTGTGCAGAAAGCCTCTAAACATGTTTTTCAGCAGAAATAAACATGTTTCTGCAAGTTTGGTCAACCCCTTGTAAGTTATGGGGCAGTTACAGTACACTTTTCAAAACGTGTTTTTCAGCCCGAAATAAACGCGTATTTTCAGACAACTGAATCCCTATGTAACTGCAAGGCTCAGAAGAGCCCACACACTCTGCTCTTAACCCCAGTGTGCAGAAAGTGTCAAAACGTGTTTTTCAGCAGAAATAAACATGTTTCTGCAAGTTTGGTCAACCCCATGTAAGCTATGGGGCAGTTACAGTACACTTTTCAAAACGTGTTTTTCAGCCCGAAATAAACGCGTTTTTTCAGACAACTGAATCCCTATGTAACTGCAAGGCTCAGAAGAGCCCACACACTCTGCTCTTAACCCCAGTGTGCAGAAAGTGTCAAAACGTGTTTTTCAGCAGAAATAAACATGTTTCTGCAAGTTTGGTAAACCCCATGTAAGTTATGGGGTAGTTACAGTATACTTTTCAAAACGTGTTTTTCAGCCCGAAATAAACACGTTTTTTCAGAGAACTGAATCCCTTATGTAACTGCAAGCTCAGAAGAGCCACACACTCAGCTCTTAACCCCAGTGTGCAGAAAGTGTCAAAACATGTTTTTCAGCAGAAATAAACATGTTTCTGCAAGTTTGGTCAACCCCATGTAAGTTATGGGGCAGTAACAGCACTTTTTTCAAAAAGTGTTTTTCAGCCCGAAATAAATGCGTTTTTTCAGACAACTGAATCCCTATGTAACTGCAAGGCTCAGAAGAGCCCAAACACTCTGCTATTAACCCCAGTGTGCAGAAAGTGTCAAAACATGTTTTTCAGCAGAAATAAACATGTTTCTGCAAGTTTGGTCAACCCCATGTAAGTTATGGGGCAGTAACAGCACTTTTTTCAAAACGTGTTTTTCAGCCCGAAATAAACGCGTTTTTTCAGACAACTGAATCCCTATGTAACTGCAAGGCTCAGAAGAGCCCACACACTCTGCTCTTAACCCCAGTGTGCAGAAAGTGTCAAAACATGTTTTTCAGCAGAAATAAACATGTTTCTGCAAGTTTGGTCAACCCCATGTAAGTTATGGGGCAATTACAGTACACTTTTCAAAACGTGTTTTTCAGCCCGAAATAAACGCGTTTTTTCAGACAACTGAATCCCTATGTAACTGCAAGGCTCAGAAGAGCCCACACACTCTGCTCTTAACCTCAGTGTGCAGAAAGTGTCAAAACGTGTTTTTCAGCAGAAATAAACATGTTTCTGCAAGTTTGGTCAACCCCATGTAAGCTATGGGGCAGTTACAGTACACTTTTCAAAACGTGTTTTTCAGCCCGAAATAAACGCGTTTTTTCAGACAACTGAATCCCTATGTAACTGCAAGGCTCAGAAGAGCCCACACACTCTGCTCTTAACCCCAGTGTGCAGAAAGTGTCAAAACGTGTTTTTCAACAGAAATAAACATGTTTCTGCAAGTTTGGTCAACCCCATGTAAGTTATGGGGCAGTAACAGCACTTTTTTCAAAACGTGTTTTTCAGCCCGAAATAAACGCGTTTTTTCAGACAACTGAATCCCTATGTAACTGCAAGGCTCAGAAGAGCCCACACACTCTGCTCTTAACCCCAGTGTGCAGAAAGTGTCAAAACATGTTTTTCAGCAGAAATAAACATGTTTCTGCAAGTTTGGTCAACCCCATGTAAGTTATGGGGCAGTAACAGCACTTTTTTCAAAACGTGTGTTTCAGCCCGAATTAAACGCTTTTTTTCAGACAACTGAATCCCTCTGTAACTGCAAGGCTCAGAAGAGCCCACACACTCTGCTCTTAACCCCAGTGTGCAGAAAGTGTCAAAACGTGTTTTTCAGCTGAAATAAACATGTTTCTGCAAGTTTGGTCAACCCCATGTCAGTTATGGGGCAGTTACAGTACACTTTTCAAAACGTATTTTTCAGTCCGAAATAAACGCGTTTTTTCAGACAACTGAATCCCTATGTAACTGCAAGGCTCAGAAGAGCCCACACACTCTGCTCTTAACCTCAGTGTGCAGAAAGTGTCAAAACGTGTTTTTCAGCAGAAATAAACATGTTTCTGCAAGTTTGGTCAACCCCATGTAAGCTATGGGGCAGTTACAGTACACTTTTCAAAACGTGTTTTTCAGCCCGAAATAAACGCGTTTTTTCAGACAACTGAATCCCTATGTAACTGCAAGGCTCAGAAGAGCCCACACACTCTGCTCTTAACCCCAGTGTGCAGAAAGTGTCAAAACGTGTTTTTCAACAGAAATAAACATGTTTCTGCAAGTTTGGTCAACCCCATGTAAGTTATGGGGCAGTAACAGCACTTTTTTCAAAACGTGTTTTTCAGCCCGAAATAAACGCGTTTTTTCAGACAACTGAATCCCTATGTAACTGCAAGGCTCAGCAGAGCCCACACACTCTGCTCTTAACCCCAGTGTGCAGAAAGTGTCAAAACGTGTTTTTCAGCAGAAATAAACATGTTTCTGCAAGTTTGGTCAACCCCATGTAAGTTATGGGGCAGTTACAGTATACTTTTCAAAACGTGTTTTTCAGCCCGAAATAAACGCGTTTTTTCAGACAACTGAATCCCTATGTAACTGCAAGCTCAGAAGAGCCCACAAACTCAGCTCTTAACCCCAGTGTGCAGAAAGTGTCAAAACATGTTTTTCAGCAGAAATAAACATGTTTCTGCAAGTTTGGTCAACCCCATGTAAGTTATGGGGCAGTAACAGCACTTTTTTCAAAACGTGTTTTTCAGCCCGAAATAAACGCGTTTTTTCAGACAACTGAATCCCTATGTAACTGCAAGGCTCAGAAGAGCCCACACACTCTGCTCTTAACCCCAGTGTGCAGAAAGTGTCAAAACATGTTTTTCAGCAGAAATAAACACGTTTCTGCAAGTTTGGTCAACCCCATGTAAGTTATGGGGCAGTTACAGTACACTTTTCAAAACGTGTTTTTCAGCCCGAAATAAACGCGTTTTTTCAGACAACTGAATCCCTATGTAACTGCAAGGCTCAGAAGAGCCCACACACTCTGCTCTTAACCTCAGTGTGCAGAAAGTGTCAAAACGTGTTTTTCAGCAGAAATAAACATGTTTCTGCAAGTTTGGTCAACCCCATGTAAGCTATGGGGCAGTTACAGTACACTTTTCAAAACATGTTTTTCAGCCCGAAATAAACGCGTTTTTTCAGACAACTGAATCCCTATGTAACTGCAAGGCTCAGAAGAGCCCACACACTCTGCTCTTAACCCCAGTGTGCAGAAAGTGTCAAAACGTGTTTTTCAACAGAAATAAACATGTTTCTGCAAGTTTGGTCAACCCCATGTAAGTTATGGGGCAGTAACAGCACTTTTTTCAAAACGTGTTTTTCAGCCCGAAATAAACGCGTTTTTTCAGACAACTGAATCCCTATGTAACTGCAAGGCTCAGAAGAGCCCACACACTCTGCTCTTAACCCCAGTGTGCAGAAAGTGTCAAAACATGTTTTTCAGCAGAAATAAACATGTTTCTGCAAGTTTGGTCAACCCCATGTAAGTTATGGGGCAGTAACAGCACTTTTTTCAAAACGTGTGTTTCAGCCCGAATTAAACGCTTTTTTTCAGACAACTGAATCCCTCTGTAACTGCAAGGCTCAGAAGAGCCCACACACTCTGCTCTTAACCCCAGTGTGCAGAAAGTGTCAAAACGTGTTTTTCAGCTGAAATAAACATGTTTCTGCAAGTTTGGTCAACCCCATGTCAGTTTTTGGGGCAGTTACAGTACACTTTTCAAAACGTATTTTTCAGTCCGAAATAAACGCGTTTTTTCAGACAACTGAATCCCTATGTAACTGCAAGGCTCAGAAGAGCCCACACACTCTGCTCTTAACCTCAGTGTGCAGAAAGTGTCAAAACGTGTTTTTCAGCAGAAATAAACATGTTTCTGCAAGTTTGGTCAACCCCATGTAAGCTATGGGGCAGTTACAGTACACTTTTCAAAACGTGTTTTTCAGCCCGAAATAAACGCGTTTTTTCAGACAACTGAATCCCTAAGTAACTGCAAGGCTCAGAAGAGCCCACACACTCTGCTCTTAACCCCAGTGTGCAGATAGTGTCAAAACGTGTTTTTCAACAGAAATAAACATGTTTCTGCAAGTTTGGTCAACCCCATGTAAGTTATGGGGCAGTAACAGCACTTTTTTCAAAACGTGTTTTTCAGCCCGAAATAAACGCGTTTTTTCAGACAACTGAATCCCTATGTAACTGCAAGGCTCAGAAGAGCCCACACACTCTGCTCTTAACCCCAGTGTGCAGAAAGTGTCAAAACGTGTTTTTCAGCAGAAATAAACATGTTTCTGCAAGTTTGGTCAACCCCATGTAAGTTATGGGGCAGTTACAGTATACTTTTCAAAACGTGTTTTTCAGCCCGAAATAAACACGTTTTTTCAGACAACTGAATCCCTATGTAACTGCAAGCTCAGAAGAGCCCACACACTCAGCTCTTAACCCCAGTGTGCAGAAAGTGTCAAAACATGTTTTTCAGCAGAAATAAACATGTTTCTGCAAGTTTGGTCAACCCCATGTAAGTTATGGGGCAGTAACAGCACTTTTTTCAAAAAGTGTTTTTCAGCCCGAAATAAACGCGTTTTTCAGACAACTGAATCCCTATGTAACTGCAAGGCTCAGAAGAGCCCACACACTCTGCTCTTAACCCCAGTGTGCAGAAAGTGTCAAAACTGTTTTTCAGCAGAAATAAACATGTTTCTGCAAGTTTGGTCAACCCCATGTAAGTTATCGGGCAGTAACAGCACTTTTTTCAAAACGTGTTTTTCAGCCCGAAATAAACGCGTATTTTCAGACAACTGAATCCCTATGTAACTGCAAGGCTCAGAAGAGCCCACACACTCTGCTCTTAACCCCAGTGTGCAGAAAGTGTCAAAACATGTTTTTCAGCAGAAATAAACATGTTTCTGCAAGTTTGGTCAACCCCATGTAAGTTATGGGGCAGTTACAGTACACTTTTCAAAACGTATTTTTCAGTCCGAAATAAACGCGTTTTTTCAGACAACTGAATCCCTATGTAACTGCAAGCTCAGAAGAGCCCACACACTCAGCTCTTAACCCCAGTGTGCAGAAAGTGTCAAAACATGTTTTTCAGCAGAAATAAACATGTTTCTGCAAGTTTGGTCAACCCCATGTAAGTTATGGGGCAGTAACAGCACTTTTTTCAAAAAGTGTTTTTCAGCCCGAAATAAACGCGTTTTTCAGACAACTGAATCCCTATGTAACTGCAAGGCTCAGAAGAGCCCACACACTCTGCTCTTAACCCCAGTGTGCAGAAAGTGTCAAAACTGTTTTTCAGCAGAAATAAACATGTTTCTGCAAGTTTGGTCAACCCCATGTAAGTTATCGGGCAGTAACAGCACTTTTTTCAAAACGTGTTTTTCAGCCCGAAATAAACGCGTATTTTCAGACAACTGAATCCCTATGTAACTGCAAGGCTCAGAAGAGCCCACACACTCTGCTCTTAACCCCAGTGTGCAGAAAGTGTCAAAACATGTTTTTCAGCAGAAATAAACATGTTTCTGCAAGTTTGGTCAACCCCATGTCAGTTATGGGGCAGTAACAGCACTTTTTTCAAAACGTGTGTTTCAGACCGAAATAAACGCGTTTTTTCAGGCAAATGAATCCGTATGTAACTGCAAGGCTCAGAAGAGCCCAAACACTCTGCTATTAACCCCAGTGTGCAGAAAGTGTCAAAACATGTTTTTCAGCAGAAATAAACATGTTTCTGCAAGTTTGGTCAACCCCATGTAAGTTATGGGGCAGTAACAGCACTTTTTTCAAAACGTGTTTTTCAGCCCGAAATAAACGCGTTTTTTCAGACAACTGAATCCCTATGTATCTGCAAGGCTCAGAAGAGCCCACACACTCTGCTCTTAACCCCAGTGTGCAGAAAGTGTCAAAACATGTTTTTCAGCAGAAATAAACATGTTTCTGCAAGTTTGGTCAACCCCATGTAAGTTATGGGGCAGTAACAGCACTTTTTTCAAAACGTGTTTTTCAGCCCGAAATAAACGCGTTTTTTCAGACAACTGAATCCCTATGTAACTGCAAGGCTCAGAAGAGCCCACACACTCTGCTCTTAACCCCAGTGTGCAGAAAGTGTCAAAACGTGTTTTTCAGCAGAAATAAACATGTTTCTGCAAGTTTGGTCAACCCCATGTAAGTTATGGGGCAGTTACAGTATACTTTTCAAAACGTGTTTTTCAGCCCGAAATAAACACGTTTTTTCAGACAACTGAATCCCTATGTAACTGCAAGCTCAGAAGAGCCAACACACTCAGCTCTTAACCCCAGTGTGCAGAAAGTGTCAAAACATGTTTTTCAGCAGAAATAAACATGTTTCTGCAAGTTTGGTCAACCCCATGTCAGTTATGGGGCAGTAACAGCACTTTTTTCAAAACGTGTGTTTCAGCCCGAAATAAACGCGTTTTTTCAGACAAATGAATCCCTATGTAACTGCAAGGCTCAGAAGAGCCCACACACTCTGCTCTTAACCCCAGTGTGCAGAAAGTGTCAAAACGTGTTTTTCAGCAGAAATAAACATGTTTCTGCAAGTTTGGTCAACCCCATGTAAGTTATGGGGCAGTTACAGTACACTTTTCAATACGTGTTTTTCAGCCCGAAATAAACGCGTTTTTTCAGACAACTGAATCCCTATGTAACTGCAAGGCTCAGAAGAGCCCACACACGCTGCTCTTAACCCCAGTGTGCAGAAAGTGTCAAAACATGTTTTTCAGCAGAAATAAACATGTTTCTGCAAGTTTGGTCAACCCCATGTAAGTTATGGGGCAGTTACAGTACACTTTTCAAAACGTGTTTTTCAGCCCGAAATAAACGCGTTTTTTCAGACAACTGAATCCCTATGTAACTGCAAGCTCAGAAGAGCCCACAAACTCAGCTCTTAACCCCAGTGTGCAGAAAGTGTCAAAACATGTTTTTCAGCAGAAATAAACATGTTTCTGCAAGTTTGGTCAACCCCATGTAAGTTATGGGGCAGTAACAGCACTTTTTTCAAAACGTGTTTTTCAGCCCGAAATAAACGCGTTTTTTCAGACAACTGAATCCCTATGTAACTGCAAGGCTCAGAAGAGCCCACACACTCTGCTCTTAACCCCAGTGTGCAGAAAGTGTCAAAACATGTTTTTCAGCAGAAATAAACACGTTTCTGCAAGTTTGGTCAACCCCATGTAAGTAATGGGGCAGTTACAGTACACTTTTCAAAACGTGTTTTTCAGCCCGAAATAAACGCGTTTTTTCAGACAACTGAATCCCTATGTAACTGCAAGGCTCAGAAGAGCCCACACACTCTGCTCTTAACCTCAGTGTGCAGAAAGTGTCAAAACGTGTTTTTCAGCAGAAATAAACATGTTTCTGCAAGTTTGGTCAACCCCATGTAAGCTATGGGGCAGTTACAGTACACTTTTCAAAACGTGTTTTTCAGCCCGAAATAAACGCGTTTTTTCAGACAACTGAATCCCTATGTAACTGCAAGGCTCAGAAGAGCCCACACACTCTGCTCTTAACCCCAGTGTGCAGAAAGTGTCAAAACGTGTTTTTCAACAGAAATAAACATGTTTCTGCAAGTTTGGTCAACCCCATGTAAGTTATAGGGCAGTAACAGCACTTTTTTCAAAACGTGTTTTTCAGCCCGAAATAAACGCGTTTTTTCAGACAACTGAATCCCTATGTAACTGCAAGGCTCAGAAGAGCCCACACACTCTGCTCTTAACCCCAGTGTGCAGAAAGTGTCAAAACGTGTTTTTCAGCAGAAATAAACATGTTTCTGCAAGTTTGGTCAACCCCATGTAAGCTATGGGGCAGTTACAGTACACTTTTCAAAACGTGTTTTTCAGCCCGAAATAAACGCGTTTTTTCAGACAACTGAATCCCTATGTAACTGCAAGGCTCAGAAGAGCCCACACACTCTGCTCTTAACCCCAGTGTGCAGAAAGTGTCAAAACATGTTTTTCAGCAGAAATAAACATGTTTCTGCAAGTTTGGTCAACCCCATGTAAGTTATGGGGCAGTTACAGTACACTTTTCAAAACGTGTTTTTCAGCCCGAAATAAACGCGTTTTTTCAGACAACTGAATCCCTATGTAACTGAAAGGCTCAGAAGAGCCCACACACTCTGCTCTTAACCTCAGTGTGCAGAAAGTGTCAAAACGTGTTTTTCAGCAGAAATAAACATGTTTCTGCAAGTTTGGTCAACCCCATGTAAGCTATGGGGCAGTTACAGTACACTTTTCAAAACGTGTTTTTCAGCCCGAAATAAACGCGTTTTTTCAGACAACTGAATCCCTATGTAACTGCAAGGCTCAGAAGAGCCCACACACTCTGCTTTTAACCCCAGTGTGCAGAAAGTGTCAAAACGTGTTTTTCAGCAGAAATAAACATGTTTCTGCAAGTTTGGTCAACCCCATGTAAGTTATGGGGCAGTTACAGTATACTTTTCAAAACGTGTTTTTCAGCCCGAAATAAACACGTTTTTTCAGACAACTGAATCCCTATGTAACTGCAAGCTCAGAAGAGCCCACACACTCAGCTCTTAACCCCAGTGTGCAGAAAGTGTCAAAACATGTTTTTCAGCAGAAATAAACATGTTTCTGCAAGTTTGGTCAACCCCATGTAAGTTATGGGGCAGTAACAGCACTTTTTTCAAAACGTGTTTTTCAGCCCGAAATAAACGCGTTTTTTCAGACAACTGAATCCCTATGTAACTGCAAGGCTCAGAAGAGCCCACACACTCTGCTCTTAACCCCAGTGTGCAGAAAGTGTCAAAACATGTTTTTCAGCAGAAATAAACATGTTTCTGCAAGTTTGGTCAACCCCATGTCAGTTATGGGGCAGTAACAGCACTTTTTTCAAAACGTTTGTTTCAGCCCGAAATAAACGCGTTTTTTCAGACAAATGAATCCCTATGTAACTGCAAGGCTCAGAAGAGCCCACACACTCTGCTCTTAACCCCAGTGTGCAGAAAGTGTCAAAACGTGTTTTTCAGCAGAAATAAACATGTTTCTGCAAGTTTGGTCAACCCCATGTAAGTTATGGGGCAGTTACAGTACACTTTTCAAAACGTGTTTTTCAGCCCGAAATAAACGCGTTTTTTCAGACAACTGAATCCCTATGTAACTGCAAGGCTCAGAAGAGCCCACACACTCTGCTCTTAACCCCAGTGTGCAGAAAGTGTCAAAACATGTTTTTCAGCAGAAATAAACATGTTTCTGCAAGTTTGGTCAACCCCATGTAAGTTATGGGGCAGTAACAGCACTTTTTTCAAAACGTGTTTTTCAGCCCGAAATAAACGCGTATTTTAAGACAACTGAATCCCTATGTAACTGCAAGGCTCAGAAGAGCCCACACACTCTGCTCTTAACCCCAGTGTGCAGAAAGTGTCAAAACATGTTTTTCAGCAGAAATAAACATGTTTCTGCAAGTTTGGTCAACCCCATGTAAGTTATGGGGCAGTAACAGCACTTTTTTCAAAACGTGTTTTTCAGCCCGAAATAAACGCGTTTTTTCAGACAACTGAATCCCTATGTAACTGCAAGGCTCAGAAGAGCCCACACACTCTGCTCTTAACCCCAGTGTGCAGAAAGTGTCAAAACGTGTTTTTCAGCAGAAATAAACATGTTTCTGCAAGTTTGGTCAACCCCATGTAAGCTATGGGGCAGTTACAGTACACTTTTCAAAACGTGTTTTTCAGCCCGAAATAAACGCGTTTTTTCAGACAACTGAATCCCTATGTAACTGCAAGGCTCAGAAGAGCCCACACACTCTGCTCTTAACCCCAGTGTGCAGAAAGTGTCAAAACGTGTTTTTCAGCAGAAATAAACATGTTTCTGCAAGTTTGGTCAACCCCATGTAAGCTATGGGGCAGTTACAGTACACTTTTCAAAACGTGTTTTTCAGCCCGAAATAAACGCGTTTTTTCAGACAACTGAATCCCTATGTAACTGCAAGGCTCAGAAGAGCCCACACACTCTGCTCTTAACCCCAGTGTGCAGAAAGTGTCAAAACGTGTTTTTCAGCAGAAATAAACATGTTTCTGCAAGTTTGGTCAACCCCATGTAAGCTATGGGGCAGTTACAGTACACTTTTCACAACGTGTTTTTCAGCCCGAAATAAACGCGTTTTTTCAGACAACTGAATCCCTATGTAACTGCAAGGCTCAGAAGAGCCCACACACTCTGCTCTTAACCCCAGTGTGCAGAAAGTGTCAAAACGTGTTTTGCAGCAGAAATAAACATGTTTCTGCAAGTTTGGTCAACCCCATGTAAGCTATGGGGCAGTTACAGTACACTTTTCAAAACGTGTTTTTCAGCCCGAAATAAACGCGTTTTTTCAGACAACTGAATCCCTATGTAACTGCAAGGCTCAGAAGAGCCCACACACTCTGCTCTTAACCCCAGTGTGCAGAAAGTGTCAAAACGTGTTTTTCAGCAGAAATAAACATGTTTCTGCAAGTTTGGTCAACCCCATGTAAGTTATGGGGCAGTTACAGTATACTTTTCAAAACGTGTTTTTCAGCCCGAAATAAACACGTTTTTTCAGACAACTGAATCCCTATGTAACTGCAAGCTCAGAAGAGCCCACACACTCAGCTCTTAACCCCAGTGTGCAGAAAGTGGCAAAACATGTTTTTCAGCAGAAATAAACATGTTTCTGCAAGTTTGGTCAACCCCATGTAAGTTATGGGGCAGTAACAGCACTTTTTTCAAAAAGTGTTTTTCAGCCCGAAATAAACGCGTTTTTTCAGACAACTGAATCCCTATGTAACTGCAAGGCTCAGAAGAGCCCAAACACTCTGCTATTAACCCCAGTGTGCAGGAAGTGTCAAAACGTGTTTTTCAGCAGAAATAAACATGTTTCTGCAAGTTTGGTCAACCCCATGTAAGCTATGGGGCAGTTACAGTACACTTTTCAAAACGTGTTTTTCAGCCCGAAATAAACGCGTTTTTTCAGACAACTGAATCCCTATGTAACTGCAAGGCTCAGAAGAGCCCACACACTCTGCTCTTAACCCCAGTGTGCAGAAAGTGTCAAAACGTGTTTTTCAGCAGAAATAAACATGTTTCTGCAAGTTTGGTCAACCCCATGTAAGTTATGGGGCAGTAACAGCACTTTTTTCAAAAAGTGTTTTTCAGCCCGAAATGAACGCGTTTTTTCAGACAACTGAATCCCTATGTAACTGCAAGGCTCAGAAGAGCCCAAACACTCTGCTATTAACCCCAGTGTGCAGGAAGTGTCAAAACGTGTTTTTCAGCAGAAATAAACATGTTTCTGCAAGTTTGGTCAACCCCATGTAAGCTATGGGGCAGTTACAGTACACTTTTCAAAACGTGTTTTTCAGCCCGAAATAAACGCGTTTTTTCAGACAACTGAATCCCTATGTAACTGCAAGGCTCAGAAGAGCCCACACACTCTGCTCTTAACCCCAGTGTGCAGAAAGTGTCAAAACGTGTTTTTCAGCAGAAATAAACATGTTTCTGCAAGTTTGGTCAACCCCATGTAAGCTATGGGGCAGTTACAGTACACTTTTCAAAACGTGTTTTTCAGCCCGAAATAAACGCGTTTTTTTCAGACAACTGAATCCCTATGTAACTGCAAGGCTCAGAAGAGCCCACACACTCTGCTCTTAACCCCAGTGTGCAGAAAGTGTCAAAACGTGTTTTTCAGCAGAAATAAACATGTTTCTGCAAGTTTGGTCAACCCCATGTAAGTTATGGGGCAGTTACAGTATACTTTTCAAAACGTGTTTTTCAGCCCGAAATAAACACGTTTTTTCAGACAACTGAATCCCTATGTAACTGCAAGCTCAGAAGAGCCCACACACTCAGCTCTTAACCCCAGTGTGCAGAAAGTGTCAAAACATGTTTTTCAGCAGAAATAAACATGTTTCTGCAAGTTTGGTCAACCCCATGTAAGTTATGGGGCAGTAACAGCACTTTTTTCAAAAAGTGTTTTTCAGCCCGAAATAAACGCGTTTTTTCAGACAACTGAATCCCTATGTAACTGCAAGGCTCAGAAGAGCCCACACACTCTGCTCTTAACCCCAGTGTGCAGAAAGTGTCAAAACGTGTTTTTCAGCAGAAATAAACATGTTTCTGCAAGTTTGGTCAACCCCATGTAAGTTATGGGGCAGTTACAGTACACTTTTCAAAACGTATTTTTCAGTCCGAAATAAACGCGTTTTTTCAGACAACTGAATCCCTATGTAACTGCAAGGCTCAGAAGAGCCCACACACTCTGCTCTTAACCTCAGTGTGCAGAAAGTGTCAAAACGTGTTTTTCAGCAGAAATAAACATGTTTCTGCAAGTTTGGTCAACCCCATGTAAGCTATGGGGCAGTTACAGTACACTTTTCAAAACGTGTTTTTCAGCCCGAAATAAACGCGTTTTTTCAGACAACTGAATCCCTATGTAACTGCAAGGCTCAGAAGAGCCCACACACTCTGCTCTTAACCCCAGTGTGCAGAAAGTGTCAAAACGTGTTTTTCAACAGAAATAAACATGTTTCTGCAAGTTTGGTCAACCCCATGTAAGTTATGGGGCAGTAACAGCACTTTTTTCAAAACGTGTTTTTCAGCCCGAAATAAACGCGTTTTTTCAGACAACTGAATCCCTATGTAACTGCAAGGCTCAGAAGAGCCCACACACTCTGCTCTTAACCCCAGTGTGCAAAAAGTGTCAAAACGTGTTTTTCAGCAGAAATAAACATGTTTCTGCAAGTTTGGTCAACCCCATGTAAGCTATGGGGCAGTTACAGTACACTTTTCAAAACGTGTTTTTCAGCCCGAAATAAACGCGTTTTTTCAGACAACTGAATCCCTATGTAACTGCAAGGCTCAGAAGAGCCCACACACTCTGCTCTTAACCCCAGTGTGCAGAAAGTGTCAAAACGTGTTTTTCAACAGAAATAAACATGTTTCTGCAAGTTTGGTCAACCCCATGTAAGTTATGGGGCAGTAACAGCACTTTTTTCAAAACGTGTTTTTCAGCCCGAAATAAACGCGTTTTTTCAGACAACTGAATCCCTATGTAACTGCAAGGCTCAGAAGAGCCCACACACTCTGCTCTTAACCCCAGTGTGCAGAAAGTGTCAAAACATGTTTTTCAGCAGAAATAAACATGTTTCTGCAAGTTTGGTCAACCCCATGTAAGTTATGGGGCAGTAACAGCACTTTTTTCAAAACGTGTGTTTCAGCCCGAATTAAACGCTTTTTTTCAGACAACTGAATCCCTCTGTAACTGCAAGGCTCAGAAGAGCCCACACACTCTGCTCTTAACCCCAGTGTGCAGAAAGTGTCAAAACGTGTTTTTCAGCTGAAATAAACATGTTTCTGCAAGTTTGGTCAACCCCATGTCAGTTATGGGGCAGTTACAGTACACTTTTCAAAACGTATTTTTCAGTCCGAAATAAACGCGTTTTTTCAGACAACTGAATCCCTATGTAACTGCAAGGCTCAGAAGAGCCCACACACTCTGCTCTTAACCTCAGTGTGCAGAAAGTGTCAAAACGTGTTTTTCAGCAGAAATAAACATGTTTCTGCAAGTTTGGTCAACCCCATGTAAGTTATGGGGCAGTAACAGCACTTTTTTCAAAACGTGTTTTTCAGCCCGAAATAAACGCGTTTTTTCAGACAACTGAATCCCTATGTAACTGCAAGGCTCAGAAGAGCCCACACACTCTGCTCTTAACCCCAGTGTGCAGAAAGTGTCAAAACGTGTTTTTCAGCAGAAATAAACATGTTTCTGCAAGTTTGGTCAACCCCATGTAAGTTATGGGGCAGTTACAGTATACTTTTCAAAACGTGTTTTTCAGCCCGAAATAAACACGTTTTTTCAGACAACTGAATCCCTATGTAACTGCAAGCTCAGAAGAGCCCACACACTCAGCTCTTAACCCCAGTGTGCAGAAAGTGTCAAAACATGTTTTTCAGCAGAAATAAACATGTTTCTGCAAGTTTGGTCAACCCCATGTAAGTTATGGGGCAGTAACAGCACTTTTTTCAAAAAGTGTTTTTCAGCCCGAAATAAACGCGTTTTTCAGACAACTGAATCCCTATGTAACTGCAAGGCTCAGAAGAGCCCACACACTCTGCCCTTAACCCCAGTGTGCAGAAAGTGTCAAAACATGTTTTTCAGCAGAAATAAACATGTTTCTGCAAGTTTGGTCAACCCCATGTCAGTTATGGGGCAGTTACAGCACTTTTTTCAAAACGTGTGTTTCAGCCCGAAATAAACGCGTTTTTTCAGACAAATGAATCCGTATGTAACTGCAAGGCTCAGAAGAGCCCACACACTCTGCTCTTAACCCCAGTGTGCAGAAAGTGTCAAAACGTGTTTTTCAGCAGAAATAACATGTTTCTGCAAGTTTGGTCAACCCCATGTAAGTTATGGGGCAGTTACAGTACACTTTTCAAAACGTGTTTTTCAGCCCGAAATAAACGCGTTTTTTCAGACAACTGAATCCCTATGTAACTGCAAGGCTCAGAAGAGCCCACACACTCTGCTCTTAACCCCAGTGTGCAGAAAGTGTCAAAACTGTTTTTCAGCAGAAATAAACATGTTTCTGCAAGTTTGGTCAACCCCATGTAAGTTATCGGGCAGTAACAGCACTTTTTTCAAAACGTGTTTTTCAGCCCGAAATAAACGCGTATTTTCAGACAACTGAATCCCTATGTAACTGCAAGGCTCAGAAGAGCCCACACACTCTGCTCTTAACCCCAGTGTGCAGAAAGTGTCAAAACATGTTTTTCAGCAGAAATAAACATGTTTCTGCAAGTTTGGTCAACCCCATGTAAGTTATGGGGCAGTTACAGTACACTTTTCAAAACGTATTTTTCAGTCCGAAATAAACGCGTTTTTTCAGACAACTGAATCCCTATGTAACTGCAAAGCTCAGAAGAGCCCACTTACTCTGCTCTTAACCCCAGTGTGCAGAAAGTGTCAAAACGTGTTTTTCAGCAGAAATAAACATGTTTCTGCAAGTTTGGTCATCCCCATGTAAGTTATGGGGCAGTTACAGTACACTTTTCAAAACGTGTTTTTCAGCCCGAAATAAACGCGTTTTTTCAGACAACCGAATCCCTATGTAACTGCAAGGCTCAGAAGAGCCCACACACTCTGCTCTTAACCCCAGTGTGCAGAAAGTGTCAAAACATGTTTTTCAGCAGAAATAAACATGTTTCTGCAAGTTTGGTCAACCCCATGTAAGTTATGGGGCAGTAACAGCACTTTTTTCAAAACGTGTTTTTCAGCCCGAAATAAACGCGTTTTTTCAGACAACTGAATCCCTATGTAACTGCAAGGCTCAGAAGAGCCCACACACTCTGCTCTTAACCCCAGTGTGCAGAAAGTGTCAAAACGTGTTTTTCAGCAGAAATAAACATGTTTCTGCAAGTTTGGTCAACCCCATGTAAGTTATGGGGCAGTTACAGTATACTTTTCAAAACGTGTTTTTCAGCCCGAAATAAACACGTTTTTTCAGACAACTGAATCCCTATGTAACTGCAAGCTCAGAAGAGCCCACACACTCAGCTCTTAACCCCAGTGTGCAGAAAGTGTCAAAACATGTTTTTCAGCAGAAATAAACATGTTTCTGCAAGTTTGGTCAACCCCATGTAAGTTATGGGGCAGTAACAGCACTTTTTTCAAAAAGTGTTTTTCAGCCCGAAATAAACGCGTTTTTCAGACAACTGAATCCCTATGTAACTGCAAGGCTCAGAAGAGCCCACACACTCTGCCCTTAACCCCAGTGTGCAGAAAGTGTCAAAACATGTTTTTCAGCAGAAATAAACATGTTTCTGCAAGTTTGGTCAACCCCATGTCAGTTATGGGGCAGTTACAGCACTTTTTTCAAAACGTGTGTTTCAGCCCGAAATAAACGCGTTTTTTCAGACAAATGAATCCGTATGTAACTGCAAGGCTCAGAAGAGCCCACACACTCTGCTCTTAACCCCAGTGTGCAGAAAGTGTCAAAACTGTTTTTCAGCAGAAATAAACATGTTTCTGCAAGTTTGGTCAACCCCATGTAAGTTATCGGGCAGTAACAGCACTTTTTTCAAAACGTGTTTTTCAGCCCGAAATAAACGCGTATTTTCAGACAACTGAATCCCTATGTAACTGCAAGGCTCAGAAGAGCCCACACACTCTGCTCTTAACCCCAGTGTGCAGAAAGTGTCAAAACATGTTTTTCAGCAGAAATAAACATGTTTCTGCAAGTTTGGTCAACCCCATGTAAGTTATGGGGCAGTTACAGTACACTTTTCAAAACGTATTTTTCAGTCCGAAATAAACGCGTTTTTTCAGACAACTGAATCCCTATGTAACTGCAAAGCTCAGAAGAGCCCACTTACTCTGCTCTTAACCCCAGTGTGCAGAAAGTGTCAAAACGTGTTTTTCAGCAGAAATAAACATGTTTCTGCAAGTTTGGTCATCCCCATGTAAGTTATGGGGCAGTTACAGTACACTTTTCAAAACGTGTTTTTCAGCCCGAAATAAACGCGTTTTTTCAGACAACCGAATCCCTATGTAACTGCAAGGCTCAGAAGAGCCCACACACTCTGCTCTTAACCCCAGTGTGCAGAAAGTGTCAAAACATGTTTTTCAGCAGAAATAAACATGTTTCTGCAAGTTTGGTCAACCCCATGTAAGTTATGGGGCAGTAACAGCACTTTTTTCAAAACGTGTTTTTCAGCCCGAAATAAACGCGTATTTTCAGACAACTGAATCCCTATGTAACTGCAAGGCTCAGAAGAGCCCACACACTCTGCTCTTAACCCCAGTGTGCAGAAAGTGTCAAAACATGTTTTTCAGCAGAAATAAACATGTTTCTGCAAGTTTGGTCAACCCCATGTCAGTTATGGGGCAGTAACAGCACTTTTTTCAAAACGTGTGTTTCAGACCGAAATAAACGCGTTTTTTCAGACAAATGAATCCCTCTGTAACTGCAAGGCTCAGAAGAGCCCACACACTCTGCTCTTAACCCCAGTGTGCAGAAAGTGTCAAAACGTGTTTTTCAGCTGAAATAAACATGTTTCTGCAAGTTTGGTCAACCCCATGTCAGTTATGGGGCAGTTACAGTACACTTTTCAAAACGTATTTTTCAGTCCGAAATAAACGCGTTTTTTCAGACAACTGAATCCCTATGTAACTGCAAGGCTCAGAAGAGCCCACACACTCTGCTCTTAACCTCAGTGTGCAGAAAGTGTCAAAACGTGTTTTTCAGCAGAAATAAACATGTTTCTGCAAGTTTGGTCAACCCCATGTAAGCTATGGGGCAGTTACAGTACACTTTTCAAAACGTGTTTTTCAGCCCGAAATAAACGCGTTTTTTCAGACAACTGAATCCCTATGTAACTGCAAGGCTCAGAAGAGCCCACACACTCTGCTCTTAACCCCAGTGTGCAGAAAGTGTCAAAACGTGTTTTTCAACAGAAATAAACATGTTTCTGCAAGTTTGGTCAACCCCATGTAAGTTATGGGGCAGTAACAGCACTTTTTTCAAAACGTGTTTTTCAGCCCGAAATAAACGCGTTTTTTCAGACAACTGAATCCCTATGTAACTGCAAGGCTCAGAAGAGCCCACACACTCTGCTCTTAACCCCAGTGTGCAAAAAGTGTCAAAACGTGTTTTTCAGCAGAAATAAACATGTTTCTGCAAGTTTGGTCAACCCCATGTAAGCTATGGGGCAGTTACAGTACACTTTTCAAAACGTGTTTTTCAGCCCGAAATAAACGCGTTTTTTCAGACAACTGAATCCCTATGTAACTGCAAGGCTCAGAAGAGCCCACACACTCTGCTCTTAACCCCAGTGTGCAGAAACTGTCAAAACGTGTTTTTCAACAGAAATAAACATGTTTCTGCAAGTTTGGTCAACCCCATGTAAGTTATGGGGCAGTAACAGCACTTTTTTCAAAACGTGTTTTTCAGCCCGAAATAAACGCGTTTTTTCAGACAACTGAATCCCTATGTAACTGCAAGGCTCAGAAGAGCCCACACACTCTGCTCTTAACCCCAGTGTGCAGAAAGTGTCAAAACATGTTTTTCAGCAGAAATAAACATGTTTCTGCAAGTTTGGTCAACCCCATGTAAGTTATGGGGCAGTAACAGCACTTTTTTCAAAACGTGTGTTTCAGCCCGAATTAAACGCTTTTTTTCAGACAACTGAATCCCTCTGTAACTGCAAGGCTCAGAAGAGCCCACACACTCTGCTCTTAACCCCAGTGTGCAGAAAGTGTCAAAACGTGTTTTTCAGCTGAAATAAACATGTTTCTGCAAGTTTGGTCAACCCCATGTCAGTTATGGGGCAGTTACAGTACACTTTTCAAAACGTATTTTTCAGTCCGAAATAAACGCGTTTTTTCAGACAACTGAATCCCTATGTAACTGCAAGGCTCAGAAGAGCCCACACACTCTGCTCTTAACCTCAGTGTGCAGAAAGTGTCAAAACGTGTTTTTCAGCAGAAATAAACATGTTTCTGCAAGTTTGGTCAACCCCATGTAAGCTATGGGGCAGTTACAGTACACTTTTCAAAACGTGTTTTTCAGCCCGAAATAAACGCGTTTTTTCAGACAACTGAATCCCTATGTAACTGCAAGGCTCAGAAGAGCCCACACACTCTGCTCTTAACCCCAGTGTGCAGAAAGTGTCAAAACGTGTTTTTCAACAGAAATAAACATGTTTCTGCAAGTTTGGTCAACCCCATGTAAGTTATGGGGCAGTAACAGCACTTTTTTCAAAACGTGTTTTTCAGCCCGAAATAAACGCGTTTTTTCAGACAACTGAATCCCTATGTAACTGCAAGGCTCAGAAGAGCCCACACACTCTGCTCTTAACCCCAGTGTGCAGAAAGTGTCAAAACGTGTTTTTCAGCAGAAATAAACATGTTTCTGCAAGTTTGGTCAACCCCATGTAAGTTATGGGGCAGTTACAGTATACTTTTCAAAACGTGTTTTTCAGCCCGAAATAAACACGTTTTTTCAGACAACTGAATCCCTATGTAACTGCAAGCTCAGAAGAGCCCACACACTCAGCTCTTAACCCCAGTGTGCAGAAAGTGTCAAAACATGTTTTTCAGCAGAAATAAACATGTTTCTGCAAGTTTGGTCAACCCCATGTCAGTTATGGGGCAGTTACAGCACTTTTTTCAAAACGTGTGTTTCAGCCCGAAATAAACGCGTTTTTTCAGACAAATGAATCCGTATGTAACTGCAAGGCTCAGAAGAGCCCACACACTCTGCTCTTAACCCCAGTGTGCAGAAAGTGTCAAAACGTGTTTTTCAGCAGAAATAAACATGTTTCTGCAAGTTTGGTCAACCCCATGTAAGTTATGGGGCAGTTACAGTACACTTTTCAAAACGTGTTTTTCAGCCCGAAATAAACGCGTTTTTTCAGACAACTGAATCCCTATGTAACTGCAAGGCTCAGAAGAGCCCACACACTCTGCTCTTAACCCCAGTGTGCAGAAAGTGTCAAAACTGTTTTTCAGCAGAAATAAACATGTTTCTGCAAGTTTGGTCAACCCCATGTAAGTTATCGGGCAGTAACAGCACTTTTTTCAAAACGTGTTTTTCAGCCCGAAATAAACGCGTATTTTCAGACAACTGAATCCCTATGTAACTGCAAGGCTCAGAAGAGCCCACACACTCTGCTCTTAACCCCAGTGTGCAGAAAGTGTCAAAACATGTTTTTCAGCAGAAATAAACATGTTTCTGCAAGTTTGGTCAACCCCATGTAAGTTATGGGGCAGTTACAGTACACTTTTCAAAACGTATTTTTCAGTCCGAAATAAACGCGTTTTTTCAGACAACTGAATCCCTATGTAACTGCAAAGCTCAGAAGAGCCCACTTACTCTGCTCTTAACCCCAGTGTGCAGAAAGTGTCAAAACGTGTTTTTCAGCAGAAATAAACATGTTTCTGCAAGTTTGGTCATCCCCATGTAAGTTATGGGGCAGTTACAGTACACTTTTCAAAACGTGTTTTTCAGCCCGAAATAAACGCGTTTTTTCAGACAACCGAATCCCTATGTAACTGCAAGGCTCAGAAGAGCCCACACACTCTGCTCTTAACCCCAGTGTGCAGAAAGTGTCAAAACATGTTTTTCAGCAGAAATAAACATGTTTCTGCAAGTTTGGTCAACCCCATGTCAGTTATGGGGCAGTAACAGCACTTTTTTCAAAACGTGTGTTTCAGACCGAAATAAACGCGTTTTTTCAGACAAATGAATCCGTATGTAACTGCAAGGCTCAGAAGAGCCCAAACACTCTGCTATTAACCCCAGTGTGCAGAAAGTGTCAAAACATGTTTTTCAGCAGAAATAAACATGTTTCTGCAAGTTTGGTCAACCCCATGTAAGTTATGGGGCAGTAACAGCACTTTTTTCAAAACGTGTTTTTCAGCCCGAAATAAACGCGTTTTTTCAGACAACTGAATCCCTATGTATCTGCAAGGCTCAGAAGAGCCCACACACTCTGCTCTTAACCCCAGTGTGCAGAAAGTGTCAAAACATGTTTTTCAGCAGAAATAAACATGTTTCTGCAAGTTTGGTCAACCCCATGTAAGTTATGGGGCAGTAACAGCACTTTTTTCAAAACGTGTTTTTCAGCCCGAAATAAACGCGTTTTTTCAGACAACTGAATCCCTATGTAACTGCAAGGCTCAGAAGAGCCCACACACTCTGCTCTTAACCCCAGTGTGCAGAAAGTGTCAAAACGTGTTTTTCAGCAGAAATAAACATGTTTCTGCAAGTTTGGTCAACCCCATGTAAGTTATGGGGCAGTTACAGTATACTTTTCAAAACGTGTTTTTCAGCCCGAAATAAACACGTTTTTTCAGACAACTGAATCCCTATGTAACTGCAAGCTCAGAAGAGCCAACACACTCAGCTCTTAACCCCAGTGTGCAGAAAGTGTCAAAACATGTTTTTCAGCAGAAATAAACATGTTTCTGCAAGTTTGGTCAACCCCATGTAAGTTATGGGGCAGTAACAGCACTTTTTTCAAAAAGTGTTTTTCAGCCCGAAATAAACGCGTTTTTTCAGACAACTGAATCCCTATGTAACTGCAAGGCTCAGAAGAGCCCACACACTCTGCTCTTAACCCCAGTGTGCAGAAAGTGTCAAAACATGTTTTTCAGCAGAAATAAACATGTTTCTGCAAGTTTGGTCAACCCCATGTCAGTTATGGGGCAGTAACAGCACTTTTTTCAAAACGTGTGTTTCAGCCCGAAATAAACGCGTTTTTTCAGACAAATGAATCCCTATGTAACTGCAAGGCTCAGAAGAGCCCACACACTCTGCTCTTAACCCCAGTGTGCAGAAAGTGTCAAAACTGTTTTTCAGCAGAAATAAACATGTTTCTGCAAGTTTGGTCAACCCCATGTAAGTTATGGGGCAGTAACAGCACTTTTTTCAAAACGTGTTTTTCAGCCCGAAATAAACGCGTTTTTTCAGACAACTGAATCCCTATGTAACTGCAAGGCTCAGAAGAGCCCAAACACTCTGCTATTAACCCCAGTGTGCAGAAAGTGTCAAAACATGTTTTTCAGCAGAAATAAACATGTTTCTGCAAGTTTGGTCAACCCCATGTCAGTTATGGGGCAGTAACAGCACTTTTTTCAAAACGTGTGTTTCAGACCGAAATAAACGCGTTTTTTCAGACAAATGAATCCGTATGTAACTGCAAGGCTCAGAAGAGCCCAAACACTCTGCTATTAACCCCAGTGTGCAGAAAGTGTCAAAACATGTTTTTCAGCAGAAATAAACATGTTTCTGCAAGTTTGGTCAACCCCATGTAAGTTATGGGGCAGTAACAGCACTTTTTTCAAAACGTGTTTTTCAGCCCGAAATAAACGCGTTTTTCAGACAACTGAATCCCTATGTATCTGCAAGGCTCAGAAGAGCCCACACACTCTGCTCTTAACCCCAGTGTGCAGAAAGTGTCAAAACATGTTTTTCAGCAGAAATAAACATGTTTCTGCAAGTTTGGTCAACCCCATGTAAGTTATGGGGCAGTAACAGCACTTTTTTCAAAACTGTATTTTTCAGCCCGAAATAAACGCGTTTTTTCAGACAACTGAATCCCTATGTAACTGCAAGGCTCAGAAGAGCCCACACACTCTGCTCTTAACCCCAGTGTGCAGAAAGTGTCAAAACGTGTTTTTCAGCAGAAATAAACATGTTTCTGCAAGTTTGGTCAACCCCATGTAAGTTATGGGGCAGTTACAGTATACTTTTCAAAACGTGTTTTTCAGCCCGAAATAAACACGTTTTTTCAGACAACTGAATCCCTATGTAACTGCAAGCTCAGAAGAGCCAACACACTCAGCTCTTAAACCCCAGTGTGCAGAAAGTGTCAAAACAATGTTTTTCAGCAGAAATAAACATGTTTCTGCAAGTTTGGTCAACCCCATGTAAGTTATGGGGCAGTAACAGCACTTTTTTCAAAAAGTTGTTTTCAGCCCGAAATAAACGCGTTTTTTCAGACAACTGAATCCCTATGTAACTGCAAGGCTCAGAAGAGCCCACACACTCTGCTCTTAACCCCAGTGTGCAGAAAGTGTCAAAACGTGTTTTCAGCAGAAATAAACATGTTTTCTGCAAGTTTGGTCAACCCCATGAAGTTATGGGGCAGTTACAGTATACTTTTCAAAACGTGTTTTTCAGCCCGAAATAAACACGTTTTTTCAGACAACTGAATCCTATGTAACTGCAAGCTCAGAAGAGCCAACACACTCAGCTCTTAACCCCAGTGTGCAGAAAGTGTCAAAACATGTTTTTCAGCAGAAATAAACATGTTTCTGCAAGTTTGGTCAACCCCATGTAAGTTATGGGGGCAGTAACAGCACTTTTTCAAAAGTGTTTTTCAGCCCGAAATAAACGCGTTTTTTCAGACAACTGAATCCCTATGTAACTGCAAGCTCAGAAGAGCCCACACACTCTGCTCTTAACCCCAGTGTGCAGAAAGTGTCAAAACATGTTTTTCAGCAGAAATAAACATGTTTCTGCAAGTTTGTCAACCCCATGTCAGTTATGGGGCAGTAACAGCACTTTTTTCAAAACGTGTGTTCAGCCCGAAATAAACGCGTTTTTTCAGACAAATGAATCCCTATGTAACTGCAAAGGCTCAGAAGAGCCCACACACTCTGCTCTTAACCCCAGTGTGCAGAAAGTGTCAAAACGTGTTTTTCAGCAGAAAATAAACATGTTTCTGCAAGTTTGGTCAACCCCATGTAAGTTATGGGCAGTTACAGTACACTTTTCAAAACGTGTTTTTCAGCCCGAAATAAACCGCGTTTTTTCAGACAACTGAATCCTATGTAACTGCAAGGCTCAGAAGAGCCCACACACTCTGCTCTTAACCCCAGTGTGCAGAAAGTGTCAAAACTGTTTTTCAGCAGAAATAAACATGTTTCTGCAAGTTTGGTCAACCCCATGTAAGTTATGGGGCAGTAACAGCACTTTTTTCAAAACGTGTTTTTCAGCCCGAAATAAACGCGTTTTTTCAGACAACTGGAATCCCTATGTAACTGCAAGGCTCAGAAGAGCCCAAACACTCTGCTATTAACCCCCAGTGTGCAGAAAGTGTCAAAACTGTTTTTCAGCAGAAATAAACATGTTCTGCAAGTTTGGTCAACCCCATGTAAGTTATCGGGCAGTACAGCACTTTTTTCAAAACGTGTTTTTCAGCCCGAAATAAACGCGTTTTTCAGACAACTGAATCCCTATGTAACTGCAAGGCTCAGAAGAGCCCAAACACTCTGCTATTAACCCCAGTGTGCAGAAAGTGTCAAAACTGTTTTTCAGCAGAAATAAACATGTTTCTGCAAGTTTGGTCAACCCCATGTAAGTTATCGGGCAGTAACAGCACTTTTTTCAAAACGTGTTTTCAGCCCGAAATAAACGCGTATTTTCAGACAACTGAATCCCTATGTAACTGCAAGGCTCAGAAGAGCCCACACACTCTGCTCTTAACCCCAGTGTGCAGAAAGTGTCAAAACATGTTTTTCAGCAGAAATAAACATGTTTCTGCAAGTTTGGTCAACCCCATGTAAGTTATGGGGCAGTTACAGTACACTTTTCAAAACGTATTTTTCAGTCCGAAATAAACGCGTTTTTTCAGACAACTGAATCCCTATGTAACTGCAAAGCTCAGAAGAGCCCACTTACTCTGCTCTTAACCCCAGTGTGCAGAAAGTGTCAAAACGTGTTTTTCAGCAGAAATAAACATGTTTCTGCAAGTTTGGTCATCCCCATGTAAGTATGGGGCAGTTACAGTACACTTTTCAAAACGTGTTTTTCAGCCCGAAATAAACGCGTTTTTCAGACAACCGAATCCCTATGTAACTGCAAGGCTCAGAAGAGCCCACACACTCTGCTCTTAACCCCAGTGTGCAGAAAGTGTCAAAACATGTTTTTCAGCAGAAATAAACATGTTTCTGCAAGTTTGGTCAACCCCATGTAAGTTATGGGGCAGTAACAGCACTTTTTTTCAAAACGTGTTTTCAGCCCGAAATAAACGCGTATTTTCAGACAACTGAATCCCTATGTAACTGCAAGGCTCAGAAGAGCCCACACACTCTGCTCTTAACCCCAGTGTGCAGAAAGTGTCAAAAACATGTTTTTCAGCAGAAATAAACATGTTTCTGCAAGTTTGGTCAACCCCATGTCAGTTATGGGGCAGTAACAGCACTTTTTCAAACGTGTGTTTCAGACCGAAATAAACGCGTTTTTTCAGACAAATGAATCCGTATGTAACTGCAAGGCTCAGAAGAGCCCAAACACTCTGCTATTAACCCCAGTGTGCAGAAAGTGTCAAAACATGTTTTTCAGCAGAAATAAACATGTTTCTGCAAGTTTGGTCAACCCCATGTAAGTTATGGGGCAGTAACAGCACTTTTTCAAAAACGTGTTTTTCAGCCCGAAATAAACGCGTTTTTTCAGACAACTGAATCCCTATGTAACTGCAAGGCTCAGAAGAGCCACACACTCTGCCCTTAACCCAGTGTGCAGAAGTGTCAAAACATGTTTTTCAGCAGAAATAAACATGTTTCTGCAAGTTTGGTCAACCCCATGTCAGTTATTGGGCAGTTACAGCACTTTTTTCAAAACGTGTGTTTCAGCCCGAAATAAACGCGTTTTTCAGACAATGAATCCGTATGTAACTGCAAGGCTCAGAAGAGCCCACACACTCTGCTCTTAACCCCAGTGTGCAGAAAGTGTCAAAACTGTTTTTCAGCAGAAATAAACATGTTCTGCAAGTTTTGGTCAACCCAGTAAGTTATCGGGCAGTAACAGCACTTTTTTCAAAACGTGTTTTTCAGCCCGAAATAAACGCGTATTTTCAGACAACTGAATCCCTATGTAACTGCAAGGCTCAGAAGAGCCCACACACTCTGCTCTTAACCCCAGTGTGCAGAAAGTGTCAAAACATGTTTCAGCAGAAATAAACATGTTTCTGCAAGTTTGGTCAACCCCATGTAAGTTATGGGGCAGTTACAGTACACTTTTCAAAACGTATTTTTCAGTCCGAAATAAACGCGTTTTTTCAGACAACTGAATCCCTATGTAACTGCAAAGCTCAGAAGAGCCCACTTACTCTGCTCTTAACCCCAGTGTGCAGAAAGTGTCAAAACGTGTTTTTCAGCAGAAATAAACATGTTTCTGCAAGTTTGGTCATCCCCATGTAAGTTATGGGGCAGTTACAGTACACTTTCAAAACGTGTTTTCAGCCCGAAATAAACGCGTTTTTTCAGACAACCGAATCCCTATGTAACTGCAAGGCTCAGAAGAGCCCACACACTCTGCTCTTAACCCCAGTGTGCAGAAAGTGTCAAAACATGTTTTTCAGCAGAAATAAACATGTTTCTGCAAGTTTGGTCAACCCCATGTAAGTTATGGGGCAGTAACAGCACTTTTTTCAAAACGTGTTTTTCAGCCCGAAATAAACGCGTATTTTCAGACAACTGAATCCCTATGTAACTGCAAGGCTCAGAAGAGCCCACACACTCTGCTCTTAACCCCAGTGTGCAGAAAGTGTCAAAACATGTTTTTCCAGCAGAAATAAACATGTTCTGCAAGTTTGGTCAACCCCATGTCAGTTATGGGGCAGTAACAGCACTTTTTTCAAAACGTGTTTTTCAGACCGAAATAAACGCGTTTTTTCAGACAAATGAATCCCTCTGTAACTGCAAGGCTCAGAAGAGCCCACAACTCTGCTCTTAACCCCAGTGTGCAGAAAGTGTCAAACGTGTTTTTCAGCTGAAATAAACATGTTCTGCAAGTTTGGTCAACCCCATGTCAGTTATGGGGCAGTTACAGTACACTTTTCAAAACGTATTTTTCAGTCCGAAATAAACGCGTTTTTTCAGACAACTGAATCCCTATGTAACTGCAAGGCTCAGAAGAGCCCCACACTCTGCTCTTAACCTCAGTGTGCAGAAAGTGTCAAAACGTGTTTTTCAGCAGAAATAAACATGTTTCTGCAAGTTTGGTCAACCCCATGTAAGCTATGGGCAGTTACAGTACACTTTTCAAAACGTGTTTTTCAGCCCGAAATAAACGCGTTTTTTCAGACAACTGAATCCCTATGTAACTGCAAGGCTCAGAAGAGCCCACACACTCTGCTCTTAACCCCAGTGTGCAGAAAGTGTCAAAACGTGTTTTTCAACAGAAATAAACATGTTTCTGCAAGTTTGGTCAACCCCATGTAAGTTATGGGGCAGTAACAGCACTTTTTCAAAACGTGTTTTTCAGCCCGAAATAAACGCGTTTTTTCAGACAACTGAATCCCTATGTAACTGCAAGGCTCAGAAGAGCCCACACACTCTGCTCTTAACCCCAGTGTGCAAAAAGTGTCAAAACGTGTTTTTCAGCAGAAATAAACATGTTTCTGCAAGTTTGGTCAACCCCATGTAAGCTATGGGGCAGTTACAGTACACTTTTCAAAACGTGTTTTTCAGCCCGAAATAAACCGTTTTTTCAGACAACTGAATCCCTATGTAACTGCAAGGCTCAGAAGAGCCCACACACTCTGCTCTTAACCCCAGTGTGCAGAAAGTGTCAAAACGTGTTTTTCAACAGAAATAAACATGTTTCTGCAAGTTTGGTCAACCCCATGTAAGTTATGGGGCAGTAACAGCACTTTTTTCAAAACGTGTTTTTCAGCCCGAAATAAACGCGTTTTTTCAGACAACTGAATCCCTATGTAACTGCAAGGCTCAGAAGAGCCCACACACTCTGCTCTTAACCCCAGTGTGCAGAAAGTGTCAAAACATGTTTTTCAGCAGAAATAAACATGTTTCTGCAAGTTTGGTCAACCCCATGTAAGTTATGGGGCAGTAACAGCACTTTTTTCAAAACGTGTGTTTCAGCCGAATTAAACGCTTTTTTTCAGACAACTGAATCCCTCTGTAACTGCAAGGCTCAGAAGAGCCCACACACTCTGCTCTTAACCCCAGTGTGCAGAAAGTGTCAAAACGTGTTTTTCAGCTGAAATAAACATGTTTCTGCAAGTTTGGTCAACCCCATGTCAGTTATGGGCAGTTACAGTACACTTTTCAAAACGTATTTTTCAGTCCGAAATAAACGCGTTTTTCTAGACAACTGAATCCCTATGTAACTGCAAGGCTCAGAAGAGCCCACACACTCTGCTCTTAACCTCAGTGTGCAGAAAGTGTCAAACGTGTTTTTCAGCAGAAATAAACATGTTTCTGCAAGTTTGGTCAACCCCATGTAAGCTATGGGGCAGTTACAGTACACTTTTCAAAACGTGTTTTTCAGCCCGAAATAAACGCGTTTTTTCAGACAACTGAATCCCTATGTAACTGCAAGGCTCAGAAGAGCCCACACACTCTGCTCTTAACCCCAGTGTGCAGAAAGTGTCAAAACGTGTTTTTCAACAGAAATAAACATGTTTCTGCAAGTTTGGTCAACCCCATGTAAGTTATGGGGCAGTAACAGCACTTTTTTCAAAACGTGTTTTCAGCCCGAAATAAACGCGTTTTTTCAGACAACTGAATCCCTATGTAACTGCAAGGCTCAGAAGAGCCCACACACTCTGCTCTTAACCCCAGTGTGCAGAAAGTGTCAAAACGTGTTTTTCAGCAGAATTAAACATGTTTCTGCAAGTTTGGTCAACCCCATGTAAGTTATGGGGCAGTTACAGTATACTTTTCAAAACGTGTTTTTCAGCCCGAAATAAACACGTTTTTTCAGACAACTGAATCCCTATGTAACTGCAAGCTCTGAAGAGCCCACACACTCAGCTCTTAACCCCAGTGTGCAGAAAGTGTCAAAACATGTTTTTCAGCAGAAATAAACATGTTTCTGCAAGTTTGATCAACCCCATGTCAGTTATGGGGCAGTTGACAGCACTTTTTTCAAAACGTGTGTTTCAGCCCGAAATAAACGCGTTTTTTCAGACAAATGAATGCCGTATTGTAACTGCAAGGCTCAGAAGAGCCCACACACTCGGCTCTTAACCCCAGTGTGCAGAAAGTGTCAAAACGTGTTTTTCAGCAGAAAAAACATGTTTCTGCAAGTTTGGTCAACCCATGTAAGTTATGGGGCAGTTACAGTACACTTTTCAAAACGTGTTTTTCAGCCCGAAATAAACGCGTTTTTTCAGACAACTGAATCCCTATGTAACTGCAAGGCTCAGAAGAGCCCACACACTCTGCTCTTAACCCCAGTGTGCAGAAAGTGTCAAAACTGTTTTTCAGCAGAAATAAACATGTTTCTGCAAGTTTGGTCAACCCCATGTAAGTTATCGGCAGTAACAGCACTTATTTTCAAAACGTGTTTTTCAGCCCGAAATAAACGCGTATTTTCAGACAACTGAATCCCTATGTAACTGCAAGGCTCAGAAGAGCCCACACACTCTGCTCTTAACCCCAGTGTGCAGAAAGTGTCAAAACATGTTTTTCAGCAGAAATAAACATGTTTCTGCAAGTTTGGTCAACCCCATGTAAGTTATGGGGCAGTTTACAGTACACTTTTCAAAACGTATTTTTCAGTCCGAAATAAACGCGTTTTTTCAGACAACTGAATCCCTATGTAACTGCAAAGCTCAGAAGAGCCCACTTATTCTGCTCTTAACCCCAGTGTGCAGAAAGTGTCAAAACGTGGTTTTCAGCAAGAAATAAACATGTTTCTGCAAGTTTGGTCATTCCCATGTAAGTTATGGGGCAGTTAACAGTACACTTTTCAAAACGTGTTTTTCAGCCCAGAAATAAAGGTATTTTTCAGACAACCGAATCCCTATGTAACTGCAAGGCTCAGAAGAGCCCACACACTCTGCTCTTAACCCAGTGTGCAGAAAGTGTCAAAACATGTTTTTCAGCAGAAATAAACATGTTTCTGCAAGTTTGGTCAACCCCATGTAAGTTATGGGGCAGTAACAGCACTTTTTTCAAAACGTGTTTTTCCAGCCCGAAATAAACGCGTATTTTCATGAC